>NC_079172.1:54160999-54285999 GCF_947568905.1 Ostrea edulis
GTACGATTGTTTATAAAAAGTGTGCTCATTAATTATTGTAAAAACATCGTTATTTAAGTTTGTACAGCAATCAATGTAAAAATGTGTCCATTTATCATTGTGAAAACATTTGTTAAAACTTAGAGTTTTGCTTTGTTTTACGATTTTTGATCATTAATCTAATTAAGAAAAAGAATTGCTCAAAGCTTATATTAGGAATATATTTTGATCTACCAAAACCAAGGATAGCTGATCTTCAAAATGGTCCGTCATTAAATTGTAAATAACACTTCGAAAAATGGTTCAAAAACGTGGTAATAATTTTTTCTGAGGGCGGGATCGACCTGGGGACGTATTAACTAGGGGACGGATCGGTAATAGGACGAATCGACTATTAAGGGACGGATTGATAATGGGACGGATCGTCTAGAGATCGAAACGGGGGGGGGGGGGGGGGGGGGGGCAGCGACAAAAAAAAAAAAAAAAACAGGCATGTCCTCGACATTGTATTCAGGTTCAGGGAGATAATAAGAACCAAGCAAAAACAATAAGTCTCCGAACTTCTTGAAAAACTTGATAATGTATAATATGAGTGGTGATAAATACCCTTAGGTTTTATCTTCATATCTGTTATCTGTCTTCAAAGTTTTAATGTAGGGCAAATGAGACTTACATCAAAAGTTAGCTTGCAAGAGTGGTCGATCTACATTATATTTGTGTTAGAAAGTGTGTATGGGGAATTGAGAAATTATTTTTTGTTCTTTCAAGAGAATAATTCCTTGTTAATGGCAGGTATAAAAGATTTATTTTAAAAAAATATTTAAATACATGTATAAGTCTTAATCAGTACTGTTAATTTCTGCTTTCATTTTTAATCAGATATCATTTATTTACGATTATATACCCTGAAATGGCAATGTTTATAAGATATGAAAGCAACTAGTCCTAGTTATGAGTGTTCGGGTATGAATTAAATATAAATTCACGGTGGCGAATCGTGTGACTTTGACATGATCAATTACACAGAAACACGTAGAACTACCATTTTAATTTAGATTTGTTCCAGAGAAAATTCTTCAAATGTAGATACATGTAGAAGTTATGTGGCAATTCGTTATTGATAAAGGTGTTGCTTACTCGTTTGAGTTTCCCCTTATGTTGACTTTTGTCGCCATTGATCACAATCGGCAATTCTCGGCTAATTCCGCTACGCTCCATACATTAGCCAGGCCGCGTTCAAGATCGTAGCGGCTAGCCTAGGGGTTAGGGATGGTGGCTGGTTTGTGCCATTTTGCAATGTTTTGTTTTTTCGTTATTTTGAGGCGAAAAGTACCTAATATGACAATTTTGTCGACTTTTCGTTATTTCGGGACGAAAAGTAGCTAAATATCGTTTTATTGTCTTTTCGCCTCGAAATGATAAAAAGACGATAAAGTGTATAATGGCACAAATCAGCCACCATACCTAGCCCAGTGTGCGAGGTACGAGTCACGCGAGAAATTCCGAGTGCATTGATCATGTAAAAGACACGCGATTTTCAACCGTGAAATTTATAGAGGGGAAACTAATTTTGATTTGAATATTGTGATGTTTAAAGACAGCGACATGCAGATACCGTAAAACAACTGAGCTAGTTTAACAATACGGATCCTCATGTGACATAGACCCGTGTATCAGCACGATAGAGGTCTATTCTCTTTAGAGAAGTCGAGAGGCATAGCCTTCATCGACTTCTCTTCGCAAGCATTCATGTTTTGATTCTGGAAAACGTTTAAATGCCGGAGTCGGTGACGGTTTATGCTTCGACCGACGTTTCGACTCAGATGTGCCTGGATTTATGCAATAGCCAAGTTGTTTTCAAACATTTAGCAGTAATGCACACAACTGTTACAAATGCCTCTCGACTTCTCTAAAGAGAATAGATAGAGGTCATTTGTTTTCTTGCCTTTCCGTTCTATTCATAAACTATTTGGCACATTTCTGAAGTCTGTTTGGTTTTTGCAATCCATTGAAACATAAAATCTAATAATATTCACGCTTGCTTCATTTGCATGCCATAAGACTACACCATCTTATAAATCTTAAATGCAAATTGCCATATAAACACTCTAAATAGACCTGAAACTTAAATTAAAACCTCTCAAAAGCGCACCGTAAATTTCCAGATGATGAATTTTGTTGTGTTTAAAACAATTCTACTTTCTTTTGCTTTCATTCATTTGGCAAATACTTGAATTTCTGAACACTTGCATTCATAAGTGGCATTCTATATGGTACCATGTATTTATAATGATTGTTAAAATTGAACATGCCCCATGGGGGCCCTTGATTTGTGAATAAATAACTATAAATATATTCTTTCTCCAAATAAGGTGTGTATTATAATACACTTAAAACACGTCAGTAAATTTACATGTTTGAATGATATTTCATACATTTAAATTTAATTTTCAAACCTCACAAGTTTTCTAACATAAATGATGCACCAATATTACTATTACACAGTGTATCCAAATGCTTTTCTTCTGCTTCCATTTTTAGCAGCCAATTTATTGTTTTGCATCAAAATTATTCAGTCCTACTATTGTGACCCTGGAGCCTGCATGTAAAAAAAATATCTTAAATTATTGTCATTTCGAATTTATCACATTACCTTACCCTCTACCGTGTGTACTGGGGACACACTATTCTAGCCATCTTGTTGCTTTAACGATTTAATTCATTGGTACAGTAGTTCTACAATGCACTTTGATGTACCGGTAACATACATTTCTAATTAAGTTTTTCTTTGGTGTCGAGTTTACTAGCCTAGTGCAGAATTTTTATTCCCACGTGAATATGATCTCTCTCTCTCTCTCTCTCTCTCTCTCTCTCTCTCTCTCTCGCACACAGAAGATAATTAAAAATAATGTTACTGGTTGACTTGGCTGTTAGTGTTAATCAATGCAAGTCCATGTTTTCGGTGCCTATGTAGACATAGTCATATAACGCTCCACCCATTTACTTTACAAAAATCAATTATAACCATTTTCAATAAAACAAACTTTTAAAAAAAACCACTAACTACCATTATTTTACATCTTGATATATCCCAAAAATCGACTTCATACTAACCACAAGTTCAAGTCAGGTTGTTTGTGTTTAAAATCCAGGCAGAATACGTTGGAGGCCACTGACCGGTGGAATCAAAGTACTGAAAGTACCGAACTGGGAACACAGAAAGTTTTAAGAGAAATGAAAATTTAAAACATGTGTTATAAAGCTTGTCAATATCACCAATTTCATGTAAGATTCTGTTATGCGCTGTCTGGTCATATTCATTTTAAAACCTGACCCTGGAGAACTTTTACTCAAGTCTAAATCAAATTGTGCAGAAAACAGAATATTTTCCATCTCACTATATGACTGTGAATTTAATGAACCAATATATGTGGTAAAACTTTCAGAAAATGGGATATTTTCACTCTCATTGTATAAAATATATGAATGTCCGTTGTAATATTTTGGTCTTTGCAATTGACTGGAACGAACACTTCAATGTTAATTTAATATGATCTTTGGCTTCTGGTGGGACTGTAAATCTTGCAAGTTTTCCTATGAGAATTGTTTCGTTTTTATTATTATCATCACTGGCATAGCTTTACTGCATTTACGAATTTCCCCAAGTGAAAAAGATAATAGAAATAGCACTGTGCTCTTTGCAATAAATTTTCTTTTGGTTTGTTTAAGACAATCATACTGAATTTCTTGAGGTGACAATGAATCTGCTAATGTTCGTAGATAAACTCAAATCTCGGATAAATTATCAAAGAATTTTTTTTTAAAGGTATATATTTTCTAGACTCGAACTGCAAATCACTGCAATCTCGAGCATTGCGATCAACAAATTGTGGAATACAATTCCAACTGCTTTTCCAACACAAACAAATATCACCTTGGAAGAAATTTCATCAGGGGTGTGATTTTTCCTCTTTTCAGAGGAAATCCTCTGATTCGCTCAATTTTCGGGGAAAAATGAAACACTCTGGATTGGATCTAAAGTGGCAGAAAATGATATTTCTCCAGGTAGAGTGAGGTGTTTTCCTCCCTTTTTGACCAGTTTTCCTCTGATTTCTGAGGAATTCAGTCACATCCCTGTTTCATTGCAAACACTAATGATTATAATGACCAATTAACTGTAAAATCTGGGGGGAAATGGATGACGAGGGATACAAGAATGTGTAACTAGTACAATGACCCATTGAATGTACAAATTTGTGTATAGTGTTTCTACATCATGTATAAAACTACTATAGTATTTGTTTTCTTCCAGATCAGTCAATTAATAGAAATAAAACACAATTAGCAGCACATTGTCTCCCTCTAAATGAATTAGAAAATATATACATATCCATCCCCTTGATGATAGTCAGCACTGCATAAGACTCTTAACGTATTTTTCCCCAAGTGTATTAAAAATTAGTAGTATTCATTATTGTTGATGAATTTCTTTCAGTATTGATATTTATTCCTTCTCCGATATTCTGTCCATATATGTCCAGTACATATTCTTTCAGTATTTCTTCTATCTCCAAGTATTTTATTTTCTAGGATTATTAGAGAACTGTATTTGTTAAGTAATCATTCTCCATTTATTTGTACAAACAAACTATTTACAAAACTGAAAGAATAAGCTAATCTTCAAATATGTATTTTAAAAATTTTGATTTACATTTACCGGTTTTCGTTCTTCCAATTTAGCTAAACTTATGGCACATTCGATTTTTGGGGTGGGGTTTTTTTTTTCAATTGAAAGAAACCAGGAAAGTATGTCATAGGCTGTAAATCGTGATTAATACAGTGTATAATTTATTTGCTAAATTTTATTGACATTTTAAGATATGAATATAACAAATCTTATATTTACATTTTGATACTATTTATGGATGCATATGAACTATACTGCTACTACTTTCCAGTCAAGAATACATTCAATTTCACCTGTTCAAGTTGTATACTTGTAAGTCACATAGAAAACTAAACACGTCATTTTGAAATCTCTGGCGCCCCTAGGTAACTTACACCCCCCTTCTTCATCCTTTAAACATAACCTAAATTAACTACTTCTAATGAAGAACTGTCAGTCCTATGATTTGGTCTCGTCTGTTATTCGTATCAGAAAATAGAGCGAGGGAAGGATGGTAGTTCTATAATGTTGATGTGTGTCCCCATCCCTTCTTGAAGTAATATTTTGATTTTAAATATATAGATGTATCACAAATACGCAACTTCCGAGATATCAGCTCTTCTGTGATAGAGGTACGTTCAGTGTTCTGTTGAACGCTTGGGTGGGTACAAGATGTATACAACGTACATATACTATAGACTAGCTATGTAAATACGGATAAAAGTAATGAAAATGTAAATTTTGTTTATATCAGCCGTTGGTATACATCAAACTGACAATATCAAGAATAATATTTGATTGAATTAGGCCATTAAATTAAATATTAAATTATTTTTTATTTCCTCTTTTGCACGAGTGATATTTTAATCAAAGAAAATGGGGATTATTGTTTTTTGTTTGAGCTATTTGATTATTAAATACTGATAAACTTACTAGTATTGTGTGTCACTCTAGTTTGGGTCGTTGCATGACGTCTGATAATCGGCCTTTAGGCAATATATGAAGGCAGCGACAAGCATTTGTACCCACCGCGTGTGGACGATAGTATGTTTTGCATCTCACTGTGCGTAAGAGTTCCACAAAGGGAAAGAACTATGGAGCAATTCGGAAATTGCGTATTGATTTTGATCGTCTTATAATCATAGTTGTTTTCAAGAACAGATGAGTAAATTGCGTCATTTCAATGTCTAACATGCAGTATTTTTTCTCTCCCAATCATAAAACAAGTATTTTTCCACAGGCGATTTTCTAAATCCTCCATTCTTAGTCACCTTCCCTAAAATTTATCTGTGTTCACAAATCTTACTCACTTTAGACTTCATCTCATAAAGTGTTGAATACATGTAGATATATTCAGTGACAGACATGATAAAGTCAGATCATTTAGACATGTTGAGGTGATTATTCAGGGCGGGAACATTAAAAGCAATTGGGGTGGCAACATGTGGTACATCATATGTACGACCTGCAATGAATATTACAAGTTAATTAACTGTTTAGTCAACCATATTAAACTTAATTGTCGGACTTTTGAATTGAAAAGTATTAGAAACTCTAGCCATAATATTTGTTTCATCAACATCATATAAATATCATATCTTGACGGATAAAATACTTGCCTTCATTGGCATAATGAATTGTCTTTAGATGGCCATCTTCATAGATCCTCCCTTTCGTCATACAATGTAGAACCCTTTTCAAGATTTAATTTGCATTTTTCCCAACTTTCTTTCAGATCATGATGAACTCTGGAGGCCATTGAGCTTCGAAAATGGAATGCGGAGGGGGAAAGCATGAACAGGATGCCTATATCCGGTCATGAAACACAATGTGTTGATCCTCTTGATTCCACCATACACTTTCTCCTAGTAACAAGTAGTTAGCTATTCGCTCGAAATGGCTTTGAAAGAGTGATGTTCGTTTTTCAATCATGGACTTTGGAAATGTTGTTGGTTCTTTTATTTGACAGCATTTTTGATTGTTTACTTATTGCAGAGTCATGTTGTTAAAAAAAACTCTGGTTTCCCAGATCCTATTACTTGGGCGTTGTATCTGATGATGGCATTTTTAATAATGTTGCCTTGCTTTCTGTCAATTCTGTTTCTTGAGATGTTGCGCAGGCTTCCAAAACTTCTTCCTTCATTTTCAGTTAAGATGGGCGGTAGACAAAAAAGATTGTAAAGTTCATGTGTAACGAGACTGTGAAAATGAGACCCATAAAACTATCTGGTTGTCATTTTAACTGGATTTCCGATGATGAGTTTACAAAGATAGCCAAAGTAGAAGGATTGGTTATATAGAGGCAATATTTGTCTTGGATTTCTATCTGACGCTTTACTGTAGGCGATAGATATGCTATTTGTAAGACAGTTGAAAAGTTGCAGGACATTGGCATTGATTTTTCCCTCAGAATGTTTGATTTCGGAAAATTTAGCAAGTTTCACTACAAAGAGTCTTGCGTCAGAACCACGGACTTGATTTCTGTATCCAATTTAGTTGTTTACTAAATATTTCATATTCTTCTTGGATCTCTTTGTTTGAAAGGTGATAAGGTAATTTGGTTATTAAATCTGCTACCATGTTAGAAATGTCATGTAAGGGTTCGCAGCCCAAAATTTCATATTTCTATAAACAGAGTTGTTTGATAGGGTCGTTGTCCATTGTTCTGGTGCAAGAGTAGGGCTGGTGGTCTCTGGATGTCTTGCAATGTTTCGGTAAGCTGCTTTGTAACAACATATTTCTATGTGTCAAAAACTTCAGCTCCTCTTGCGTCTAATTCATCGATGATGGGCTGAACTCAGAGGTGTGTGAATGGATTAACATTTCGCTCCGTATCGAAGTTCCCTTCTGAATTGATCAAATCTATCTTTCAGGGTTATTAATGGTTTTCTGAAACAAATGCAGCTGTAATAACCGCCTCGCTGGTGTCCTGCTTCAAATTGGCTAGCAGGGTTGTCGCCATTAAACACACGTAAGACATCTTTATATCCTACTCCCATGATCAAACTTTCCTTGTCTATCTCCAGAATGTCCTCAAGTCTTGTTTCAGTGTAACTTAATTCTTTTGTCGGAGCTCCCAGATTTTCCTAATATGTATAAATGTGGTCTTTCAACTATGGATTGTATATCATTCTTTCTGTGAGGGTATTTTAATTTTCCCCCCGTCATTTGTAAGGTAAACGGCTGGATCGTAGATGCAGGAGACCTTGAAATTATACGTGTTTTTCAGGAAGTCCAAATGATCATACCAACATTTCCGGTGTCGAATCCTTTCCGTTTCTTTAAATAGGTTAAGGTTATCATTAGGATTTTCTGATGTAGGTAAATCTGAAAAGACGTTGCATCAGTATAACTGCATGTACATATGTATGATTTGAAACCCTCAGTTCCTCTAGCTACGCGATGTTTCTCAATAAGGCCCCAAAAATGTGTGTTTACGGTCACCCGCCCAACCCTATATATTTGCCCCGACCCTAAAACTTTTCATCGGAAAATATATAATTTTCCGGATTTCGTCTCCTTCTAGAACTGAACCCAGGGCCTATTATTCCACTTCTATAGAAATGATCTCGTGGGGATCCGGGTTATAATACATCCTCAGTACCCCCTTGCTTGTCGTAAGAGGCGACTAAATGGGGCGGTCCTTCGAATGAGACCGCAAAAAACGAGGTCCCGTGTCACAGCAGGTGTGGCACGATAAAGATCCCTCCCTGCTCAATGACCATAAGCGCCGAGCATAGATCTAAATTTTGCAGCCCTTCACCGACAGTGGTGACGTCTCCATATGAGTGAAATATTCTCGAGAGGGACGTTAAACAATATTCAATCAATCACCGCCCCATTTAGTCGCCTTCTACGACAAACAAGGGGTACGGAGGACCTATTCTAACCCGAATCCCCACGGGATTATTCAATGTGAAATTCCACTTCCACTAATAATGTTTTGCTTGTTGAATTTGTCAACATGAATTCCATGGGATTTTGCAAAGATTTTGAGAATTTGTCCAGCATTTGAGAGGTAGTTACCATTTTTTTCTGTAATGTTATAACGTTTTCCCAAATCACCCCAGTTGATATTTTCACTTTAATTTTCTTGCATTTCAAGCAGGAATGACTCTTTTTCGACATTGATAATTTTCAAACTTACCATGGTGTTTCTTGCGTTTTTTTTTTTTTTTTAAATTTCTGAGTTGATTTTTTGTTCATGTGATTTTTTTTTAGCAGACTCGGGTGTCTCAAAATATTTCTTCAGCCTCAGTCTCTCTCGTTCATATTCACTGTATGATATCCCAGACGACAAAAAGGCTTGTACATCGGTGTTTTCATTGAAAAGTACATTTTGAATGATTTGATTATTTTATTTTATTTTAGAGTGCCCCCCCCCCCCCCTCTTAACTAAAAGATCCTCCATTTGGTGCGTTACTGCAGATTTCTGTATAAACCTGTTTCTATTTCTTTACATTTCGAACAGTTACACAGTTCATGTGATTTCCTTTCTTGTTCTCTTAATTGTAGCCAAGATGCTATACCATATGTTTGAACGTAGCTTTTTTTTTCCACTGGATTTATTTGAATTTCTAAAAAACTTGAATTCTGTTAAATATTTTTGAACCCTGGATAATTTGTCAGGAAATTTACTCTTGCTGATGTACATTTTTGGGTATGTATGCGTTGACAATAAAATTGGTATCTTTGATTTTTCAGGAATTTATGCATATTTCGGCTGTAGCATATCAGAAGATTTAGGGGGTGGGGGGTGGGTGGGGTGGTATATGGTTGTTTCCAATATTGTATGGCCGATTTTTCTTTAGATGATTTGCCTGTACATGTAATTACTTTTGCAAAATGACATAAATTCATTTTGTTTAAATTATTCCTAAGGAAGTGGCACACAAGTTTTGATCATTTTAAATTTATTTCCATCAAGTTCATTTTGATAGTTGTAGAATCATTGCCATGTTCTAATGGTGCATCCTTTCAATTAGTTACCGTTTGCAAAATTTGTGATCATCGTAAGTTCATTTTCATGGTCAAATTACAACTTTGTGGTTATTGTAAAATTATTCCCTATGTTCCTTTCATTGAATGTTACAGCCTACTGAGCAGTTCTCGTTTTCTCCATCAGCAAGGTCAAGCTGCACCCCAATGCTGATTATTTCTGAGCCATGTTGGAAATTATAGTCTCCAAACTGATGCAGTTTAACTTCTTTTTTTTATGTCATAAAAATAAATTCTTTTATAATCGAATGTTTGAAATGTGGATTATTTTGAGAGAAAAATAAATAAAAATTATGTAAATTCATTCGGTGTTTTGTTGTATTCATATCAAAGCTATGGAATATTTACAAATGCATTTAATACATAAATTATAAACTTGTTTAATGCATGTGTTGTAGACATTTAAATCTGTGTTTTAAACATATAGCATGGAAGGAATGATTTCGTTTTAGAGGGTAAACAAGTACACGCATATTAATGAAAGTTTTGATGGGATTTGAATTCATTTACAGCATTTTTGTATAAGGATTTAATGCACGCATCAATTCGATTTTAATGAGAGCAACAATTGAATTGCTTTCATTAAAGGCTATGTCACACAGCCACTGCATACAATTTGTGCATATTCCACGTATGAAATTTTGGTCATTCGTGATACATGCGCGATATACGTAATTCATAAAGTGTTTCATGCGTTTTTCATTCGTCGATGTGCGCAGATGTCCGTCGAGGGTTTTTAAAATTCGGCAGACGGGTCTTTCCGTGATCTCGATTTTGAGCTGCTCAAAAATTTTTGGTCGGTTGAGATTTAAGCAGTCTATGCGTATTTTACGTAGTTTATACGCAATTTTGCGCAGTTGTGCGTGATTTTGGCGAGATGCATTGGCTTTCCACAATCGTTCCACGTATGTACCACAGATGTATCTCTTATCACATATTGCGTTAAAATTACGTAATTGACGCACGAATCACTAATGAATTGCAGATAAACATCGCAATAATCGCGCACGGTTCACGCACGATTCGCGTATGGTGTGCCGATATTGGGTCAGATTTGGCTTTTACGTAGATTTACGTGTTCTTTGAGTGGTTTATTCGTACTTCTTCCATGGTTTTAACGTACGTGGTTCATTTGTGATACATCTGTCAATATTTCACGTAAAGACCCCAGCTTTTCCACGTATGACCAAATTTCATCCGTGGAAAATGCGCAAATTGTACGTAGTGGTTGTGTGACATAGCCTTAAAAGAATTGATGCGCGCGTTAATTCCTTATACAAAAACGTTGTAAATAATTATAGATATCTTTAAATTAATTAAAGAGATCATCAAATCATTTATACCGAACTCTAAATTAATTTTTGCGAGCAATATTTCCACCACATTGATGTTCTTATCAATTGAATTGGTGAGAGCATGAATTGAATTAATGCGCGCATCAATTTGAAATAATTAAATTGATGCGCGCATCAAATCAATTATTGTTCTCGTCATAAAATTGATGTGCACATTAATTCAATTGATGAGAGCAATAATTGAATTGAAGCGCGCATTAATTCATTTGATGAGAGCAATAATTGATTTGATGCGTGCATTAATTAAATTGATGAGAGCAATAATTAAATTGATATCTATTAAAGATATCTTCAATTAATTGGGGTTTTGCTAATTTGGCGCTCCCTGTACTTCCTATGGATACAACCACTCCTACGCGAGATGCAGTCATGCTTTTAACGCAGAGTTCAAGTTCTTTATTATCCTTGAGCCAAACGGCTCCTCAGAAACAGAAAAACATAAATATGGTATATACAGACATCACACAGGAGAGTATATGCTTTTAACACAGAGTACAACCAACTCTACGGCATTTTACTATTGACAGTGGAGATGTCTGTGAGGAGGGGTAAGAAATTGATCCATATTTTTCTATATACAAATAATTCTTGAAAAATATATAGCCTATCAGGTAACGCAATAAATTCTGGTGCGAGTGATATAACATTCGGTCAGATCCCCTACCACTTGTTCAAACACTTCAACATAGTTGGAAAATTTCGAGTGAATTGGTCTCGGTCGGTCGTTTTCTTCATTTTTATTAAAAATAGAATATCCCACCTAAAGGTCAATCACATCAGTGAAAAGACAGATCAGAATTTTCAACACAAATGTAAAAAGCAGTTCTTCTTTATGGCTCTGAGACCTGGAAGGTAACAACAATTAACAACAAACTCTAGTCTTTCATCAATAAATGTCTCCGCCGTATCCTTAACATCAGATGGCCTGACACCATATCAAACAACAGTATATGGGATAGAACCAATCAGAATCCCATCAATATAGACATAAGGAAGAGAAAATGGGGATGGATCGGCCATACACTGCGTAAACCACCTGACAATATCACAAGGCAGGCTCTTGAATGGAACCCACGGGGGAAGAGGAAAGTTGGAAGACCCAGGCAAACCTGGAGAAGAACCCTAGAAACAGGCCAGAGAGGCAGGTTTGACTTTGGCCCAACTGAAAAATGCAACCCCAAACAGAGTACGTTGGAGAGGTGTGGTTGCGGCCCCATGCTCCCCACGGAGCGAACAGGAATAAGTGAAAGTAAGTCAGTGAAAAGACAACAAATGTATACCCTAAATATCAGTACGAAAACTTTGCAATTACTCAGTAAGACAATTATGAATGATAATTATAATATAATGCTGGATACAATCATTCTCTGAAAGTATAACGTAGGATACGACCATTCCGTAAGGGTTAATGTACGAGTATCGCTCCATTGCTTTTAAGGAATGGAGTGATACGAGTACATTGACCCACTTAAAATCCACCTTTGCTAAACTAAACTTTGTGCATTTTAATCATGTCTTGCGTTTTTCATTCTTTTGTTGCATGCATTTATATCTACTTGTATAAAGGTTGACCTACTTTCCGAACACTCCATTCCTGAAAAAAAATGGAGTGTTCGAACAAAAGAATGACGTCATAGGTGGATTTTAATAACACTCACTGACAATTTGCAAGGATGTGTTACGGCACGTTTGGTCGCCTTGGCAAATTCGGTCGCCCGGCGACGATACGTGCGGCGCGTTTGGTCGCCGACGACCATTCGTGCTGCACGTTTCGTCGCCAGTGACCAAACATGCCGCACATATCGTCGCCTGCTGACCGAATGTGCCGTTAGGGTGGACACGAATGTCGTCAATTTTAGGCCATACCCGAGCACGAATGGTCGCCACTCAAGCCCCCTGTCCCAAACCTCAACTTTGCTTTTGTTTTGCAAAAAGGGTGTGTGTTCATGTGTGTGTTTGTACGTGTCTGGGTGAATTTAAGTGACGGTGTGAGTGTGTGTGCGCGTGTATGTGTGCATGCATGTGCGTATACATGCATGAGTGCGTGCGTGCGTATGCGTGTGCATTCATGTGTAATAAAGTTTGTTTTGCATTACACATGCACATACGTGTGCAGATTTGTGACACAATCAGGTACGATACAAAGCCAACAAACAAAACATCTGAGCATTTCTGGATGGAATTTGATGTGAATTTATTTTGCAAACACACGAGTCGCAACATTTTAGCAACACAATACTCCTACATACCATCCTTATGGCACGCCGTTTTTACATTTATTTCTCTTCAAAGATATCTCATAAATCCAATAAGACATCTTATAAAAGATATAAAATACCTTAATATGTTTTTTATACGAGATATCTTATATAGTATATAATATATCTCGTAAACTTTATAAGATGTCTAATTAACGTTTTTTATTTAAGCTATCTCATTAACTCTTATAACATATTTTATAACTTTTATAAGGTATCTTATGAAAGAGATTTTATAATATATCTCATATTTTATAAGATACATGTATCTTGTAAAACATATAAGATATGTTGTATGTTTTATAAATCATTTCTTAAACTTTATAAGATAAATGAATTTTTATAAGATATCTTATAAACTATACAAAGTATCATATTGTTGTGTAATACTTGTACTTGAGTGACACCTGTGACCTAGATTGTTCTAGAGTTCGATGTTTATCACGTAGTGGAAATATGACAAACTGTCTTTCAAGAATGTACCAGAAAATTAATTCTGATTATGAATACAATGAGAGTTTTGCCGATGTTAAGCTCTGGTTAGACAAGCACTCTAGGCATTTTGGATTATTCTATAACTGGGACTAGGATGTAGGAATTTCGTTGGAAATTAACAGCCGATTTGTGATTTGTTTTGTATACAGATTCAGCTAGGCACGTGCATTTTTTATTGTTTACCTATTGTGAGTTAGTACTTTGTTATTATTATAATTTTCTTTCAATAATTGCAAATAAATGCTATTACTTGTTTGACTGCCTTTGTTAGTAAATTCTGCTGCTGGGTAATTCTGACCCATAACAATGTGAATTTACTTTTATAACATGTATAAGATATCTTATAAAACATATTAGATATCCCGTATGTTTTATAAGATATCTCATAAAGTTGATGAGATATCTTATAGAAATTCAATTATGAGATATCTTCTTATAAAACATATCTCATATCTAATATGTTTTATAAGATATCTTACAAAAATAAATTTATAAGATATCTTCTATCACATAGTTTTAAAGATATCTTACATATTTATGAGATATATTATCAACTGTAAATTATGAGACATCTTATAAAATTTATTAGCTATCTGATTTAAAATAGAAAATATCTCATAGATTACATAAGATACCTTTATAAAGGAGTAAATGTAAATATGGCATGACATACATCCTGATAAGTATGAGTGCGCAAACACGCATACAAATATACATGAGCACACAGAGTGAAATACAAAGCAAGTGCTACCATTTGTCATGGTTTGATAAGAAAATGAAATCTTTGAATTCAGCATAAACAACACTGCGTGCAGTTTTAATTTTAGTGAACATGATATTCATGAACAGCACTTTACCACTTACCATGTTAACTTAATGTAAAAAAGAAATCCATCAGTACTATCATGATGAACAAAATTTAAAAAAAGGAATTTAAGCCAACTACTGTACTAGCGATAAGCATGAAAGTAAAATGTAAAAAATAGCTACCTTCACAAAGTACGCATCAAATTGAACAGGTGGAGTAAGCAAATCTATAAATGCAACTTTATAGGTATGAAGCACTTTTCATACATGAAATTGGCACTCTCAAAATAGAGCCATTACTTTTTGAAGTATTTAACCCAAACACAGTTGTCTTTCTCTCTGTTATTGAATTTGGCGTGGAAGAGAGATTGAATTTGGCGTGGGAGAGAGACTGTGTATGTTTGAGTGAGAGAGAGAGAGATACATGGGGGTGATTGGAGGGCAGTGCGGATATAGCTCAGACTTGTTGAAGAATAGGCGTCTATGGAGGAATACTACAGTTTTGTGGGTATATCCATGTCATGTTTTGTGCACTCTCTCCGCTTGTAGGCCTACCCTTTTACGCCACATCTATGAAATGCAAGATTAGGCCTATTCTCTGTATACTTGAAACATGTCAAGGTTTGAAGAGCTGTTTCGAATCGGAATAAGATGTGCTGTGATTTTTAGCATCTGATTATTAATCGAAGGCTACTAGAAAGCGCCACATCTCCCTTGGCTATTACCAGACTCGTTCGGTTTGATCAAATCGGAAGAATTTGGAGAAGGAGGAGGAGGATTAGAAGGGAGAAAGAGAAGGAAGGGAAATAGGTGCTGGAGGAGGAGGAGGAAAGCAAAGTTGGGGTTTGAGAGCGGGGGCATGGGTGGCGACCATTCGTGTCCACCCTCACGGCACGTTCGGTCGCCCGGCGACGATACGTGTGGAACAAATGGTCGCCGGCGACCAAACGTGCCGAAACGACCAAATGTGCCGTAACAAGAATGCATGCTTTTAATGTCTTTTATGATGTCATCAGGTGTTTACGTTATGTTTTTAAAATTTGAAAAATGGAACTTCATTATTTATTACAAGTTATACAACGTAAATTTCAACAGTTCAGATGAGGAGACGATTATAGGACTGCATTCTTTGGACACCATTTCCAATAGCATGTAAACCACAAGGGCCAAGCTTTATGGCACGCCGTTTTTACATTTTTTCCTCTTTAAAGATATCTCATAAATTTATAAGAAATCTTATAAAAGTTATGTTATCTTCTAAAGTTTAAGAGACATCTTATATCCTAAGTTTATACAAGATATCTTATAAAGTTTATGAGATATCTTATATAGTTTATAAGACATTAAAATATATTTTACGAAATATCTTATAAACTGTAAATTATATGAGCTATCTTATAAAATATCTTGTTAAAAATAGAAGATATTATATATCATAAATGATATAAGATATCTTTATTGAGAAATAAATACAAATAAAACGTACCATAAAGCTCGCCATGTTATTACCATAAAAATAAATAAATTGGGAGTTCCCACAGAGTCCATGGATGTATTTTTAACAAAATCAATATTCACTAAAGTTAATGTCATTTGGGAATTTATTTTTGCTACGCTCGCGGAGCTCAGTAGTTGTTCTTTACATTGTAGACCTTTACAGATAACAGCGGACTCCGGCGCATCTATTATGATCAGTGATGGCATTTTTTAAAACGGTTTCTATGCGAGATTTATGTATTCCATTCAATTACTTTATCAAAAATACACCTGAAATACCCAGGGAATTGAACATACAAAAAAAGAAGGAAGGTACCGGAAGTCCTCTCTACTAGTTTCTGTGATCCACATAACAACGTAATGATCTGACAAGTCGACATAATCTGACACATCGACGTAATGATTCAACAAGTCGACGTAATCTGACACATCGATGTAATGATCTGACAAGTTGACGTAATGATTTAACAAGTCAACATAATGATCTGACAAGTCAACATAATGCTCTGACAAGTCAACATAATGCTCTGACAAGTCAACATAATGATCTGACAAGTTGACATAATGATTTAACAAGTCAACATAATGATGTAATGATCTGACAAATCAACGTAATCTGACAAGTCAATGTAAAGATCTGACAAGTCGATGTAATGATCTGACAAGTTGACGTAATGGTTTAACAAGTCAACATAATGATCTGACAAGTCAGTGTAATGATCTGACAAGTCCACATAATGATCTGACAAGTCAACATAATGCTCTGACAAGTCAACATAATGATTTGACAAATTGACGTAATGATCTGACAAGTCGACGTAATGATCTGACAAGTCGATGTAATGATTTGACAAGTCAACATAATGATCTGACAAGTCAACATAATGATCTGACAAGTCAACATAATGATCTGACAAGTCAGTGTAATGATCTGACAAGTAAACGTAATGATTTAACAAGTCAACATAATGATCTGACAAGTCAATGTAATGATCTGACAAGTTGACGTAATGATTTAACAAGTCAACATAATGATCTGACAAGTCAACATAATGATCTGACAAGTCAATGTAATGATCTGACAAGTTGACGTAATGATTTAACAAGTCAACATAATGATCTGACAAGTCAACATAATGATCTGACAAGTCAACATAATGATCTGACAAGTCAATGTAATGATCTGACAAGTTGACGTAATGATTTAACAAGTCAACATAATGATCTGACAAGTCAACATAATGATCTGACAAGTCAACATAATGATCTGACAAGTCAATGTAATGATCTGACAAGTTGACGTAATGATTTAACAACATAATGATCTGACAAGTCAACATAATGATCTGACAAGTCAACATAATAATCTGACAAGTCAATGTAATGATCTGACAAGTTGACGTAATGATTTAACAAGTCAACATAATGATCTGACAAGTCAACATAATGATCTGACAAGTCAATGTAATGATCTGACAAGTCGACGTAATGATCTGACAAGTCAATGTAATGATCTGACAAGTTGACGTAATGATTTAACAAGTCAACATAATGATCTGACAAGTCAACATAATGATCTGACAAGTCGATGTAATGATCTGACAAGTCGACGTAATGATCTGACAAGTCAACATAATGATCTGACAAGTCAATGTAATGATCTGACAAGTTGACGTAATGATTTAACAAGTCAACATAATGATCTGACAAGTCAACATAATGATCTGACAAGTCGATGTAATGATCTGACAAGTCAACATAATGATTTGACAAGTCAACATAATGATCTGACAAGTCAGTGTAATGATCTGACAAGTCGACATAATGATCTGACAAGTCAATGTAAAGATCTGACAAGTTGACATAATGATCCAACAAGCTGAATACAATCCCAACCAACATCACTATGACGACTTGTCAGATCTTTTCGTCGACTTTCAGATGATTAAGTTGACTTGTCAGGACATGCGGAACGTTTCTGACAGTTTTAACTCAAATTATTTTTTCATCTCCTCAATACAATGAGTTCTTCCACAATTTCCAAAATAGGTTGAAATTTTATATTGTAGTAATATTATCATATTACGTATATGGGCCTTGGTAGCTTAGATCATCTAACCAGTAATGCAAGGGTCTTAGGTTCGATATCCAATTGTTTCAAACATTTTTCTCCTTCTATGCTACCATTATGTCAATTTATACAACATACTGTAATACATAAGAGCCAATTTAACATAATTACTTGCAACTATCAAAATAAGCTAACTCTAAAACAGACATGGTCATGTAAGCCAAGAAGTTTTGTAGAAATGAGATAGAACACAAGTGAAATGTCACAAAATATTATATATCGAGAAACGTAGCACATGTCCTTAAAAGTTTATCCCCGCATTACCAGAGGATGCTTGCATATCATTTTGACTAATCATGGCCCTGTTCTTCTGGAGAAGATTATTCCTATATATTCCCATGTAAATGTTTGATCCCCCATACTATCAAGGGGGCATGATTTAAACAATTTTGAATTTCCACTCATTAAGGAATTTTTCTCGCAACTTTTGTTTTTTCTAGTCCATTGATTCCTGAGAAGACTTTTAAAGGATGCTACAATATTTTCAAAATTTCTTAATTATTTCCCCTTTAAAAAGGTGTGACCCTTCATTTGAAATATTTTTAATCCTCTTTCACCAGCGATTTGTTATGACAAGTTTGGTTGAAATTGGCTCTGTGATTTTGGAGAATTTGAAAATGTGCAAAGTTTACAGACTGACGGGCAGATGATTAAAAAAAGCTCACTGGATCTTATCTCACTTTAGCGTACAGATCAGGTGAACTAATAAAAAAAAAAACGGGAAAACTAAATCTATGCATAACTATCTTTTCAATTTAAGCATATCATGTTCTTCCTATGTTTGGTATTGACGATTCCTCATCCCCTGTATAGTGTATACACATAATAATGCAGTAAATTTCATGAAACAATATCAATCACCGTACTTCATATGTATTTCCAATTAATGACTTGCAGGCTTTTGAAATTTGACTGATCCTTCCCTCCTCTTATCAAATCACGTAGTTTCACAAATTCCACATGTTTCAAAAGACCCAAGATTTTACTTTAAAATCATTAACTTCATTATGTCAACAGACATATAACAAATCTTCATTTAAAAAAAAATACAATTTCAAACATCACAATAAATCACTAAGAAGTTAAGTATCAAAATACATGTACATTATGTTGTGTGCACACTGTTAATTTTGTGTTTGTTTACTGGTTAAATTGTCAATGTTTGCAATTTTACACTTTATGGCTTTCTAAATTCACTTGAGGTGTTTTGCAAGAATGTCGGGCACTTGATCTTCCGTGTAGTTGTAAACATGAAAATTATCCCCAACTGCTCCAGATATCATGGCAGATATTTCTGAAAAACATTAAGTATTCGTCAACTTGTCTCTATGAAGTCATTCTGATTAATGTACAATAAGCATGTGCACTTAATCCAGGGGTTAAAAATCCTTCATGTGCTTTAATCGAGTCTATTTTTAGCAAACCCAAATAAGAACTGTCTAAGTCGACACTGGATATTTTCATTCATGAAATTTGTAATATAGTAAATTATTTAAGAGTCATCGTGAAACTTTCTATATTATGATTTCATGTTAGTACTTTATCTAATATTTTCAAACTGACACTTATGGGTTTTTTTTATCATGGACTCATAGGGAAAGTCCCCTAGATTTACGGTGTTTCGGTAAGTTCCGTATGTTAAACTTTAGGAATTCAAAAAACCCTGTACTTGTTTATGTTGTCCACATTCAAAGAAGTTTGGCCAAAATTTCAGGCACTTGATATTCTGTGTAGTTGTAACAAAGAAATTTTCCCTACTGCTCCAATTATCATGATAGCTCTACAAATTAATTGCGAACAAAAATGGAAAACTGCAGTTCATTCATTCCCGAAGAACATCTGTATACAACTTAGTTTTAAACTTACTTTTTCCTGAATCAGGACGGAAGAGACAAATAATGAGTTTGTTTAAGGACACGGCTCTCCCAATCTCATATCCAACTCCCAATGATGGCTGGGTCACCTCCGCAACAAGAACTGTAACAGAACGATATTGTAATACCACCAACTTACTCATATATAACCCCATCTTGATCGCATTCTCATAGTAGGTCAATTGATTTATTCTCATCAAAATCCTAGTGTGTTAGCTGGCTAGAGATGATATTCTGCTAGTTTATATTACATTTAGTATATATACATGTATTGCATTTAAGTGGGAACCTTTCTATAAGTAACAGAGACTGGTTTTCTGCCTCTGCTGCTGGGATTCATACCCGGTACCTCTGGCATGACAGTTCAGTGCTCTGAGCTAAAGGATAACCCACTAGCCTGTATCTAACATAACCACATAAATACAATGAAACATTTTTCTCTTTGCATTTTAAACATCATGCACACGTGATATCATTACCAGATCATTTAAAATACCTTTACATGCAATTCTATTATAAATGTTATGCGAATCCTGCGAACTTTACCATCACACTGTTTCAACCAGTCCATATCTCGGTCATGAATCTGTACATCTGTCAGACCAGCAACATCCTCATCTGCAGAATTGTAATGTAAATGGGCATCACATTATGTTTGAATACAGGCATACCTATACATTGATCTAATGATAGTTAACACGATGATAATGTATATATAATATATATAAACCAGTCTCCACAGATGGGCTTGCAACATGTTCAGTGAGCACAGTGCCATAGGATTTCAACTGGGCCACAATACGCAAGTACAAATCAGCATCTTGTCGACCTCCCCTAATGCTTCCAGCAAAGTATATCATACGATTTCCAGACATTCTTCACAGCGACACTACTGAAAAACAAGATGCCCAACGGAATTCATTATAAACATCATAAATACCAAAGACTCTCGTCCATAGAGAGAGAGAAAATTGTGAGAACTATCATTCAAAACGATTGTGACTAGTTTTTGTTGATCAAGACACATCCACAAATGCCTGTCCGTGGAGTGTGGACATGGTCACATTCATTACAGGAGTGAGGCCTGAGGCAAATATATCTATAAAGCTAGAATAAATATAACAGTTTTCATTTAATTACTGATTTTAATATACGTATTTATCAATAATCCGTTGGGTTTTTTAAATGTCATTATTTTGCACCTTTGATTTATCCCCAAAATACTTTAATTAATATCATACCACAAGTCCTCGGGCCGGGTTATCGTGTATAAAAACCGCCAAAATGGGTGGGTGGTAAATCTAGTACTGCCGACTCCCGACTCCCGATGGTCCCGGATTGCAATGTTTTAAAGATAATATAAAAACCGGCCAACAGAATTAAGTAGTCCCTGTACGGAGTTTGAATCTAGTACTGTGTTATAAATACAAAAACCGAAAACGGACACTGATACAGGTACGGTTAACAAACATAGCTCATAACACAATATGCTCCAAAGAAAAATACCATTAAAACGGAAACAATTAATAAAATTTACCATTATTAGGCATTCTTTGTGTTTCTAAATTATGGTAGAACTCTTAGCCACATCAATTATGTGTTTTCCCCGATTCTACGACATGAACGTAGTTCTACCGCAGAGCCCTCATTAAAAATTAAATTTAATTTGATGAATTTTAATTACACATTTATTACTAATTGTCTTGAAGAAATGTTCCATTTTACATATTGTCCAATTTGTTATGGTTTTTTAGTCAAACGTACTAAATCATGTGTTCTGTTTTGGTTCAATATACGTTTATTTATCGCAAAAAATAATTCTATTAAAGAATAAAAATAAAAGATACGGTATCTAATTCTTTTTATAATAACAGAAAATATTCAAAATGTATATGATTTTGTTGATATATGATTTTGAACAATGTTTTGATTATTTAATCAACAGTTATATAACAAATTCTGAGCTTTAATATGTGTAAATTTTAATCATTAGAAAATCAAGAGAAATTAATTTCTTTTTGTACATGTAAATTGGTCCTTCAAAATTCTTATTAGATATTGTTTTGCTGGGGAAGAAAGAAAATTCAAACCCGAGTTTAGAAATTATAATAAAAATATTTGATTTTAGATACAAATATATAATATTTTTAAATAATAGATTTTCTCTTAAATAATAGAACACCCCCTTGGAATTTCGAAATGTCATTTTTTTTTTTTTATTGAGCTGCCCCCATTAACACACACACCCCCCGGGAAATTTATTACACCTAGGATTTGTTGTTCAAAATTTATAGGCAATGTGGCTTGCCTCGCATCAGATGGTAATTAAACTAATTTGCTATGTAAAGGTTTTCACTTTCATTATAAATGACCACTTTTGAGGAGGCAACATTTCAAGTTTAAGAATTTTTCTATATCATTGGGTTTTGTGTGTGTGTGTGTGTGTGTGTGTGTGTGTGTGTGTGTGTGTTTGGATCAATTTGGACATAAAGATTGTTCCCGAGAAGAATGAAGTTATTCTGTTGGTCGGTTTGATATTATCTATAAACCATCGATCGCGCAATCCAGGACCATCGGGAGTCGGCAGTACACTATATAGGCCTACATGTATATTTTGAAATCATTAAAACTGTGAAAAAGAAGAAATACTTCTAGTAAAACATAAAGATTTATTCAACATCGTTTTTTCTTTTAAATTATTTTTTTTTAAGTATCTTTATAAATCATGCATTGAATGAAAAGTGTCCGTTTTCGGTTTTTGTATTTATAACACAGTACTATAGACAAACTCCGTACAGCGTCAAATTCTCCGGGACTACTTTCCCCTACGAATAATGATATTGGAGTTTAATATTATCTTTAAAACATTGCAATCCGGGACCGTCGGGAGTCGGCAGTACTAGATTTACCGCTCACCGCCAAAATGTGAATCCCGATCCCGATCAAATACTGCTACCAAACGAACGTGAAAGAACCTGGACGAAAGATCGATGTTTAGCACCAAAAATAAAATAAACTAAAATAAGGTCCATCTACTTGGTAACCGGTCGTGGCAGAGAGGGGCAGGTCTAAAGGCTGGAATGGAGGTAGTGGTACTTAAAAAAGTACCAATATCTCCGCTAATACTCATTATCAGTAAAAAATCCCATAATCGATGGGGCAACACATTTCCCAATATATATAACGATTTTAAAATCTAATATGAAAACTAATACAAATCCCTGCCAGAATGAGCAGTGATCGGAAAAAAAGTTGGTTCAGTAATATAGACGAGTCATCTTCGCTAGCTTAGCTAGTTTACGATCCGCTCCGTTTGTATAGAAGCGGAGTGGGTCGTAAACCATTGGCTAGCGAAGATGTAGACGAGTGGGCATCAGATATTTTACTATAAATCCTGTTATAGTTGATATTTCTTTATTCGGCAAATATTCCCATAAAGCATAGGGAATATAATATTCTATATATCTAGAAAATAGAAAAAGAGTTGCATTTATTTACTGGGAAGAGTTTGAAAATCCTGCCGGAATGAGAAAATATGGGGGTATAAATGGAGAAGTCATATGGAAGTCGTTGTTTTATAAAATCATATATCTTAAAAAATATTACGTGATACTTTATTCGGATAACTTTTCCCATTATCTACGAGGCAAGATCTTTTAAAACATGCAAAGTTTTTTAGAATTCTGTGCATGTTTAGTATGTGAAAATCCTGACGGAATGAGCCGAGATCGTCAAAATGTCATGCCCTAATAGGCTTTTCGTTTACGAAATTAAAGGTTTTCCTTATTTGGTAGCTATTTTAGGTTTACCAGACAAGTTTCATATTTTTAATCAGTTGTTAGATATAGATTATTCAAGTTTTTCGATTTGCATGGGCGATGATACTACTTTTGATATGTTACTCCCTTGACTTTCAGACATGTGCATATTTTGAGAGCAAACCATTAGCTTTTTTTTTCGGTTCACGAACGTAAGTATCAAAAAATGTCACGAGCGTTTATTTGATTATATAGCTGAAAAAATTGCAAAAATTACCACAAAGAAAATTGCAATTGTCACTGATAGGGAAAAGGGTGTTTCAAATGCTATAAGCAAAATGTTACCGAATTGTGTAAATTTTTACTGTTGGGATCACTTGAAACGGATTTTAAGTTTTGGTTGCTAAAGACTGAGACTCAGAGCAATGAAATATCTGTGTATATGTACATAGTCTAGTTCAGGTACAGATTATTACATGTAGATATTTAATCATTCTTGTATACAGATATCAAAAGATGAGATTTTAACCCAAAGAAATTGTTCGAACCTGGTGAGATTATAGATTATGTTAGGGAGCTTAGAATTTAGAATTACTTTCTGAACCTTGTTGTGATGGATTGTGTGGTTCTGTTATTGATAAACATTCTGTTGTAAAACGACTGAAACAGACGACCAAAAATCACTGAAATATCCGCGAAAGATTTGACCACAATTCACAGGCATTTTTGGCTAAGTTTAACAGTAGGAAATTATGGCGTTACATTTGTAGAAAATCCAAAAGCATTTATTGTTAACCGTAACATTGATAAAAAAAAAAAATACGCGGTAACATTTCCCCCAAAAGAAACGGTTACGGCTACGGGAACCTGTTATCATATTTTGGCAACACGAATCAAAATTGGGGACAATATTTCAGAGACAAAGAAAATTGTTAATCTCATACAATTGTCAAAAAATAATCTAAAGCTTAATGATAAAAAAAAAAAAACGTGACCGAATGGTTATTATGACAAAGATGTCATACCAGCTCAGAACTGATTCTGCCGCTGCCTTGGAAAATGAGGTAAGTGAGGAAGCAAGTTATGTCCAAGTAAGGCTAGAAAAATCATACTGGAAGAAAGGGAACTTCATGAAGGTAAAAATGATTCTGATAATAAAATTGGGTTTATTCTCTAAAATTTTCTCATAGAGAATCTATTTTAGATCCCCGGGGATGGATTTGCTAGGATATCATGAACCAAACTCTACAGATTATCTCCAATCAGTTTCATCATTTCAATGGTTATCAAATGACAAATCTTGCTACAATTTTCAACATTAAATCAAATTCATGGAAATGTAATAAGCAAACCGCCATCAGCGCAAATGCACCACACGGGTAGAGATCATTGGGGTCTATCGTTGGAGTCTAAAGACAATGAGGTTTGTATTTTGGATAGCTTAGTAATATTTAAAAAACAAAAAAAACAAAAAAAACAACAACACATCGTTATACAGCAGTACTTGAAATTCAGTTGTCACTGATTTATGGACGGGCTAAAACTTCCATTCCTATAAACATTTTAGATATTCAACAGCAAGAAAATGGTAACGATTGTGGTTTATTTTCCATTGCAAATTTAGTGGAAGTTTGTTATATTGAGATTTTTTTTGGAAAGCAAACCATATTTCAAAACTGAGTGTATGAGAGAACATCCAATTCAGTGTATAGAAAACGGCCATTTTACCTTTCCACAAAATCCTAGTTTTGTTTCTAATGACACTTCAGAACATAAAATAGTTAAACTTCAATGTTGTTGCCCACGTGGTTTTCCGGATTGGGTGGATGCAATGGTAGGATGTGATTTTAAAGTGTGGAGAAAATGCAGGGCCGTAAATTAACCTTCAATTTGGAGGAGGCAGGAAATTAGGCGGGGGTCTGGGGGCCGCCCAGGCCCCCAGACGCTGAGCACATTTTGTGCACACTGAACACGTTTCGTGCCAAATCCTTGATTCTAGGGCCTTCTAAGATGTTACTTGACTAACTCATTCTAAAAGAAAGATTTGGAATGCTTTTTAAGGGAGGTATCATGTTCTTAGTTATTGGAAACAACATAAATTCTAATGAACTTTAAATTTTAATTTTTTTTGGCTCAAAAGTTGGAGGAGGCAGCTGCCTCCTCCGCCTCCATGTAATTTACGGCCCTGAAATGTGATGTTTGGAAGCATTCAAAGTGTGCAAATGTTTCACCAGTTTGTAATGAATGGTTGTGTACTAAACATTATCGTGAATAAAATCAATTTTAAGAACTATGTTGAGTCGTTTATTACAGCTGTATCATCATTGTACTTCACGGTTATGAACACCTGTTCACTCGTTATATACTTTCTGAATACCGACTCTTCGATTTCGACATGAAAATGTGCCTATTTTTATCCATTCCGACAGGATTTTCTTATACTTCCCATTAACAAAATGCTAAAAACCATATATATTTGAAAAGGTCTTGCCCCGTAGATTTTTGGAAATTTATCCGAATAAGATATAGCATAAATTGTTTTACGAGATATTACAGATTATGCAATACATTCTCCTTCACGACGGCTCGATTTTTTCACCACATTTACTCATTCCGGCAGGATTTTTTCACGAATTAGAAATCATTTAAATGCCAAATTTTGCCCCATAGATTGTGGGAAAGTTTACCAAATGATAAAATATTAGATATTTTAGGAGGTACAAATAAACATGAGACACTGACTACACTGGGAAAACACCCATATTTTACATCCTTCATTCATTCCGGCAGGATTTTCATATTCTTATCAATGATAAAATGTTAATATCTTATCAAATTCTGAAAGGTATTGTCCCATAGATTATGTTTTTTTTTTTACCGAATAAAAATATAATGAGTACTAGCAGAGATATTGGTACTGTTTTGAGTACCACTACCTCCATTCCGGCCTTTGGTCTTGCCCGGCAAAGAGTGCTAAAGTTCCCGACAACGATCGATAGATGAGGACGATGATAACAAAGTTCTGATTTTCGATAAGGATAGCTCACGTTCAATAGCCTTTTTGATCTATTGAGCTAAGATAAAAAAAAAAAAAAAAAGATACTGCAATAGAGCAGACTCTTCATTTTAATCTTAGATCCATGCCATACTACTACTGGAGGTCTTATACGGATTCGGTTTCAAAAATCTTGAGTATAATCAAACATTCCAGGTTCATAATGTTAATGTAGTCTCATTGTAATCAAATATAACATTAAGCTACATATTCCTTCCAAATTGTCACAACTGCTATTCTTCCTGTTTATTGTGAGGGCAATTTAAATAAGTCTAAATGCCCCTAAAAGGCTGCTACACTTTGTATCATACGACTATCAGAGTTCCTACTGATTTTCTAGGTAGAAAGGAAATTCCAATGTTGTGATTCAGTATCATTTGCACGAATTCGATCAATATTCCATGTTATAAAGCAATGCCCTGTTCTGTAGGAGACCCTATACCCTAGCAACAGTTGTCCGGGGATAACTTGCCCACAAGCATCACATCTCTGCCCCGATTTTTTTCCCAAATGTGCAGGAATTATACCTTATTTATGCATTAATAAGCCTGATTTAAGACCTTGCTTCCTATTGGTTTTCAAGATTACATATGCTGGGATGTAAAATTTGGAAATTTCTCGATTCATTTTCAATCCAAATTTTTTCAGACCTGAAGGAATGTTACCTTCAAACAGCGTGAAGTCCTGTTTCGGTATTGTTTTTATAAAGGAAACAAATGAAATGTCTTTTTGACAGAATTTTAGCAACATTTCTTGCCAGAAATGTCCTGGAATGGTCCTTTGCATAGAGGCTTCACTCCTCTTGGTTTTCAAGTAAAAATATGACTAGCAACCTTGCATAGCTACATGAACAGGGGAATTAATGGAAGCTGCAAGTTTTCATTAGGATGGAGGCTTCAACAAAATGTTTGAAGGTACACAAGCTCTTTATCCCACTTCACACAACTGTCATGGGGAATTCTTTAATATCAAAATCTTGTGGTGGCAATGTAAAACTACTGAGGTTCTGCACAGAGAATGTTGCACTGTAAATATCTGGTATATCCCCCTGCGGAGAGCAACATTTCTGCTGCTAAACGTACATTAGAAAACAGAAAAGAATTCCTTTATAAAATTTATATTTTTAAATTTGCAAATTGCCACCCACATGGTATGTAAGGGTTTGTATGTACTATCGGACTACAGCACAATTAAATAGTTCTATATATTACAAATACGTTCAGTATGAAGCAATAAAAACATGAGAATTCATACGGTGTTACATCGATGTACAGATGCATGTACACAAGTCCTTGTAATAGTGGTCACAAATATTCCCTGTTACACCAAAGTCTCCCCTTTTAAATAAAATACCATTTACAACACACAATATTACCCCCATCACTAGAACATGCCTCATGTTGAAACAATGGAATGACAGTGAAGATACCCAATAACTACCAAATTTTCCACACAAAAAATAGTGTTAACATCAACTCATACAAATACATAGACATAGTAATATTGTATACCACGCTTTATTAGAGGTTGTATTGATGTGAAAATAGATTTTTTTGTGAAATTATTTTCCATAAATACACAGTGATGAACAAATAAAAAAAAAAATATGATTGCGTTTCACTGAAAAATCTGATGAGGCAATATAACAAAAATAGTCTCCCAAACTATTACAAGTGATTTACAACATTCTGTAGGCATCACACTGAAAAAGTCAATTGTACTACATCCAGCAATGAAGTGTTACCTGGTCAGTGAAACAAAACCCTCGGAAAATTCAACCCATTCATTATACCCCCCCCCCCCCCCCCTTCCCACCAGCTTAATCATGATATGTAACACATCTACTGATGGCTAAGCCCTCAACTGGACAACACACCACACAGAAAATATCAAATGACACATGTTATATACATGTACTCTAGGTTATCTGTACAGTATAAAACAGCTTCCTCATCATCCGGTTCTTTTTACAATGGACAAATGTGCAGAAAGACTTGACAAGTCAAAGAATACACAAATAATGATATACAATATAACGGATTTCAACTGACATTCAAAGACTTTTACATACTATCATATGCAGAGAGTATATATCATATGCAACATACATACAAGTAAACAAGTATTAAAATCTTAAAAGTATATCAGCCAGGTGCATGAATTTGAAGTGCAGCCACTCATGAAATGTTCATGGCAAGCATTTAAATTAACATGTACAATTATGTTCCCTATGACTTCCAAAAGTTGGATTAATGGATATTTAAACAAAACAAAGCAAAGAGCCAACAGAGTAGTTTGGAATTAAGCAATAGAGCATCGGTCACCCTAGAGTGAGTCACACTTCAAACACACCATCTTTAAGTATTGAAACAGCCATCAAAATACACAACATACAAACTGCAATTTTTCAATACATTTCATAAAACAGTTGTTCATTTCAAGTTAACAGAGGGGTTGACTTTCAGACATAATAAATATATAAGGTATATTCAAGGAAAAAAATCCCAAGGAAACAGAATTTTGATTGTTCAAGAAACACGTCTGAAATGAAACAGAATTTTGAAAGTCATACTGGAACTACATGCACATACAACAGGTCATAAAATTCTTTGCTTATCCCAAAATCTATACCATGGAAAAATAATGTACACAATCATGCAGATATCTTGTGTCTGGGGAATTTGGTTTTTGAACAGCTACAGTTCTTTTCAATAGATGTACAGTATATAATCCTATATGATGCACCACAGACAGGTAAATGTGATGAGATTTATGAGTGTATAATCCTCCTCTATTGGCCATTCTTGACATCACAGAGTAAATCCACAGCTTCTTTAGTCCACTTTCACTACACCATAGATTTTGGAGACAAACCAGAAACAGGCAAAGAAACCAATTGTTCCTGAAAAAAAAAAGGATATTATATTCATGTCCATAAATACCAAGTTGTGTCTTCATTGACATAAAAATATTATACATGTACAGAATACATGTTAATTGACATAAAAATATTATACATGTACAGAATACATATTAATTGACATATAAAAATTATACATGTTCAGCTGCATGTTCATAGACATGTCGAGTTGTGATCTTAGACAAGTCGAGAATTGTTTTCTTAAACAAGTGTTCCAAAATACATGTTGCTTGCTTTATGTTATATATCACTTAAGAAAGCTTCGACTATTTTGTAAAAGATCTGTTTATTTTAGGCTTGAAATTCCCCTTAAATCTATCACCAATGTGGGCATCTTCCCACGTAATGTTCACACAAAACTTTCAGATTATTGTATGAAAATAACGTAGTACAGTTTTTAAACAAAACTTTTAACATTATCATTAACAAGAGGCCCGTGGGCCACATCGCACACCTGAGTCACTTTTGGCCCATATCTAAAGATTTTCCATATACATTTGCATGTAAAACTTTGGTCCCTGTTGTGGCCCGAACCTACCCCCAGGGGCCATGATTTTTACAATTTCTTTCTTGAGAAGATTTTTACAGATTTTCCCTAAATATTTGAATGTAATTCTTTTATCCCACATTGTGGCTCCATCCTATTCCCGTAAACCATGGTTTTAACAAACTTGAATTTGCACTATGTCAGGAAGCTTTCATATGAATTTCAGCTCTTCTGGCCCAGTGGTTTTTGAGCAGATTTTTAAATGACCCCACCCTATTTTTGCATTTTTATGATAATCTCCCCTTGAAGGGGACAAGGCCCTTCACTGAAACAAAACTTGAATCCCCTTTCACTAAAGGATGCCAAGTTTGGTTGAAATTGGCCCAGTGGTTCTGGAGAAGAAGAGGAAAATGTGAGAAGTTTATGACGCCGACCAACAAATTTTGATCAGAAAAAGCTAAAAACCTACATGTGTCAATACAACACGAATGCCCCCACCTGCAGTAAAATCAAATGTAGGAAATCTATCAAAGAATAGCACTGAATGAGGTGTTCAGATTGTATATTACACACATTTAGTACAATGAAGAACTAAACAACAGTCCTTTATATGTCTTAACAGACATAAAAAAAAAAATGCATTAAAGCTGTATGACCCGATGTTTATGTATTATTTTTGTACATAATTACTTTAAAGCAGATTAATTACTTTATAAAGTTATTAACTTTCCTTTAATTACATGCTTGAAAACATCTGCATGTAAAAGAAAACTGAGAATATTTAGAAAGTAAACATAGTGTGGTACATATATAAATCATCCCATAAATTATACAGTGTTAGACGTCTATAAATAGACCCACGCACATCAGGGGAATCCCAACATGATGTATTAACTCATACGCAACTGTCTAGTTTTAAGGCTGAGAGCGTAAAACAACGAATTACTAAGAGAGGTATTTGATATTTTTATTTCTATTAAACTTATGGCACGGTACTGTTGTACAGTACCCGCAACGTTATTCTTGACATGATAAACGATAGAACACGATACACGCACGATAGGATAGGATACACGCACGATAGGATAGGATACACGCACGATACGATAGGATACACAGTAAACCTGATAAACACAAAACCTGATAAACGATCTTCACGATAGACCTGATAAACGCAAAACACAAACGATCTTCACGATAAACGGAAAACCTGGTAGAAATGTTGTAAAATTAGAAACAATTTAGACAGAACGAAAGTTTGATACGTACAAAATAATTACGTTGTGTTGATAATAATATTGAAGGATTTCAATATTCAATATATACCTATCCACGGTTGTACGTTTATTTTTGTTGTTGTTTTTATAAATTCTATTTATGTTTTTTTTAACGTCATTACAGCTAAAATCCGCAAACTAAACTATATACGGTACTGAATTCATTATTTGATATCTATATGAATTTTCTCAGCCAATGATTCTAAAACGTATATTGTCACCTAATGTTTAATACATGAATCATACAGGGAGTGATTGATTTTTATCTTGCTTAACGTCTCGCTCGAGAATATTTCACTCATATGGAGACGTCACCATGACCGGTGAAGAGCTTTTAAATTTAGGCCTATGCTCGGCAATTATGGCCATTGAGCAGTGAGGTTTTTTTTAGCGTGCCACACCTACTGTGACATGGGACGTCTGTTTTTAAGGTCATCTCCGAGGACCCGTGGCATTCACACTTGATGCCGAGCATTTAGCAATTTAACAGGGAATTAACAAAATGTAATATAATGTAGTGATATCATGCTTCAATAGCTCTCTTATTCTAATGTTTATTATCTTGGATATCAAATAAAACCAAGTAATATTTTGTGTGTAGCGAGGAGGGGGTTATTTTGCATCAAGCTCTGAGTTCACCGCTCATTCAACAACTACAATTATTTTCATAATGACCGCTTTAAAAACAATCCACTGCACTACACCATATGCTCATATGTTAGATATTTCTACACTATGAGTGATAATTGATAGTCATAAGTAATTGGAACATATTTATATGAATTGATATTTTGTTAACAAAAAATAAATAAACTATTAAAAACATATACGAAACCCGGCTTGATTTAAAATCGCAATTTAGAAACGCTTTAAAATGTCTGTGTTTAGCATGTAAAAAATTCAAATAATCATCAAAACCAGCATAAATATCCAGTATTTACACGTACGACTATTGGTACATGTGTACATGTACAAAAAACAAACAAACCAACGATGACAGCTGAATTGTGCCCAATTGAGCAGAATTTTGGGAGATGCAATACCCTTGCACTCTTTTAAAACTTAATCTTCTAAATGTGTGAAATACAATGTCCCTGAGAATTTTTACTGTCAAAACACGGGTGATACACAAAATCAGATAGATAAGAACGCGCACAAGTTCAGTAGTTGGTATATAAGTTGAATACAGGTGAAAAAAATCGGAAGAAAAAGAACCATTACTAAAATATATGTAATAAACAGTGCAATTTATTGATTTTTCCTTTCAGATCGGAACTTCCTATTTCTCTAGATCTGTTAGTGTTAATTACAAATAATTGTTTCTAGACAAGGAAATGTTTATGAACTCCAGATGAAGGAGCTTTCAGTTTTACTGTCCTCGGTTTGCTCGGCAAATCACTGCCTACTTTCCAGACTACTTAGAATGAAATTGTGATAAATTTTCACCCTCTCTGGACAGACATATAGCTCTTTTTCTGCCTTAAAATCGACAGCTTTATGTTCTCCTTCAAATATACTGTCTTTCCTCGATTCCTAAAAATAGCTTCTTTAACGAAACGAATAAAGCTTTCGGAAAGTATCTTACTTTTTCATAAGATTTAATACACGATCCCGATAGTTTCCGAAGCTACACGATAAACGGAAAACCTGATACACGATAGACCTGTTAAACGCTAAACACGATAGAAAACGGAAAACCTGATACACGATAGGATAGGATACACGCACGATACGATAGGATACACGCACGATAGGAATGTCAAGAATAACGTTGCGGGTACTGTAACAAAATACACAGCTTTACACAGATAAGACCACCGATGATCTGAAAGTTTGAACTAGTTACGTGACTGCCACTTGAAATGGCAGAGTGACGTGATTATTTGTAAACATCGATTTAAGAGCAAATAATTTTGATTAAATTAAAACAGGTGAAATAATGTATGATATGTCATACAGCCTCATAACTACATACGGGTGATGATTTAATAGCGTTAAATCGAGATGGGAAAAAATATTGTAATTCGGACCATACAGCTTTAATTTTTCTACATTAAAGGGGCACAACTCCATCAAAATCAACGAAAAGGAAGAAAACTCAAATTTGATCTGTAACTCATAAATATACATCTGCATACAAAAAATCAGTTCAATATCCCTATGTGTCCATCCTTCTCCAAAGTTCACACACAAAAATGTGTTAAGTTAGTGTAAAATTATAAATGTGTAAGATCAAAACTCACCAGTCAGCAAGAAGAAGAGAAACACAATGATAAATGTGTAACCAAAGTAGAGAAAAGTGCTGGCTGCTCCATGAATTTCTAGTTTGGAAACAAAATAGTGGATACAGTAGCCAAACAAGTAGACAGCTGTAAAGCCACTCGTCAGGAAGGACCGCCACCACCAGTGATAATCCTGTAAAAGATCACCAGCAAAATCAATAACTGACATAGGAAAAGTCGTATCTTTAACATGCGACTGACATCAAATTTACATACGTAATCAGTTTTCCTTTTGTCATACAGTCGCATAATTTGTTATAATTACAAACTTAAGCGGATTTTAAAAACATTGAGGTGAGAGGTTACGGTACTAATAGATGACTTACTTCGGCACAAAGATGGAAATAACAAAGTAGGATGGTAGCCTCTGAGCAGGTCACAATGAGGATGATGAAAACTAACATCAAGAACCCAAACATGTAATATGTTTGTTGCGACCTAAAAAAGAAATCCCAAACACACATTTCAACAGCTGAAGAAGCACATCCTTGTAAAAAATTTCAAAAGCATTCCTACTGAGAACATTCCATTTTTATTTTATTCTCTATTCCCATTCAAAATGAGGTGTCCCTCTTCCCCTCAGTCATTTTATAAAGCAAAGTTAAAAAAAAAATCAGTTTGAAGCATCATTTCCTATTTACACCATTTTGTAAACTAACGAAGTGATTGAATGTTCAACAAATAGACTATGGCTGTATTTTCTGCAGATTCTGCAATTCTTACCATATACTATTGAGAATAAAGAAGAGCTGAATGAAGATGCAGCCAAATGGCAGGACACCACCCATTAGAATTCCTGGAAGTGGCCTGGTGTAAAATGATTGATCGGGAATCTGCCTGGGAATCTGGTTTGTTCTGACAGGATGTTCAATTGGCTGTAGATTACAAAATAATGCGCACTTTATTTACCTGAATTTACATCGAATTATGAAACAAGTATTTCCTGAAACAATCTTAAATATTTCTGCTTGAGCAAATAGAGATCTTGATACTTAAAACACTCTGCCAACTTCATTATCATGAGGACCTCACAGAAGTTTAATAAAATGAGTCTCCTAAAGTGTAATGAAGAAATACTTACCCTTCTTTTGTATCCAAAATATGCACCAACAAATGTGAGTGGAACTGAAATACCAAACCACAGAGCCAGCAATGCTATCAGTGTTGAGAAGGGAATGGCAGCACTACTTCCCTCTGCCCACAGCACAAGGTTCAACAGGAAGAATACACCAAACACAACTCTGTAATGATAGCGATAATTAGTCATCACACTTTTAGCAGTAAATACATAGTTTATGCATGTTATGATCCTGGCAGAATTACATGATTCATATCAAACCACAATAAGAAATTGAATATCGAGCCAGAATTTAAAATAATTAAAAAAAAAATGATCCTGTGTTTGTTTCGATTCAAAATCTCTGCTTGAAAGAATTAGTCAATACTACCTTTCTTCTAAAATGGATTTGTATTTTGATGCATTCATACACTTTGTACCAACTATATTTACTACTTGTTGAATTCATTACATTTGTGCCCTTGTTTGAATACATTTGAATCTGAACTGGGAATCATTTCTAAATCACATCTGCCATTTTTGCTATTATAGAGGTGCAGCCATTTATTTGAAATTGTATTTCATTTGTTGTCTGTCAAGTGTCTGCTATAAGAACTACTTGTCAAACAAGAGGTGGTCCTCAGGCTGTCCAGCACTCTCTGACAAAAAATAAGGGCAAAATTTAGGACTAAAATTCCAACAAGAATACCGCAAACGGTACATGGAATGCTTACATAAGGTGTTTTTCATGTGCTATAATTTGTATAACTTTGCTTCAGGTAGTATCAGCCATCATGAGGCTGTGACAAACTTTCATATGAACAAAGGTCTTAGCTTAAAAATTGAGATTTCCTCAAAATGGACCAAGTTCAACAACCTGCAATTTTTTCAAAAATGGAAGAAAATCAAAATCCTTCACCAGATGCACATCTTCAGTACCTATACAAACACTCCACAAAATAAGAAGGTCCTCACTTGAAAACTGTGAGAGGAGTTAGGCAAACAAATTATGTACCCTTCATAGAATATTAATTTCTAAATAGACTAAGTTCAACAACCTGTAATTTTCTCAAAAATTGTAGAAAATCAAAATCCATCCCACATGCACATTTTCAATACCCATACAAACACTCCACAAAATAAGAAGGCTCTCACTTGAAAACTGTGGGAGGAGTAGGACGGAAAAATTATGTACCCTCCATATAATAATTATTACCAAATAAAAGGGCAAAACTCCCGGAAAAAAGGTCGAAATGGATCAAAATTGCAGTATGATCCAGAGTGACCCACAAAGAAGCTACACAGCAAGTTTCAACATGATATGTGAAAGGGAAATGAAATTATAAAGAGAAAACCCCGAATGGATGGACATCGCTGTACCATAAGACAGGACATCTAAAGACGGGCGTATAAAAACTTATGGCTAAAATTAGAAATTTTGTAAGTAAATAAGAGCAGTTTCAGACATTTAAATGGTCTTACATTGACAATAAGAAACTCACAAAAAATAGCCTACTCTAGATGCAGGAGGGCATCTTCCAGCTATTATTGGCTATAACCTTAAGTCTCAAAGCCACAACCAATAAACAGCTTGACGCATGGATCAACTGGTAAAATTTAGTGTGAATGCATTTTCAAAATTGCTAGAGTAGAAATATATATATATATATATATATATATATATATATATATATATATACACACCGTATATACTCGCCTATAAGTTGGATTTTTGAGAGTCAATTTTTGGTCCAAAACTCTATGTCCGACTTATAGGCGCGTCCTAAGAAGATTGGTATTTTTCTGGAAGGCTTAATGTAGTGGGTTTTTTAAAACAACTCCGACGATTATCATGGACTACCACACAAATGATTATTGATCACAAATATCTAGACATAGTGTATTGTTTATGCATTTTAAAATCATGTATAAAGTACAAGTATTTACATATTTTTGTTTAGTTAAAAATTATTTACCCGTAACTAATACTTTCAATTCAACTCATTTATCGTTTATCGGTAAAATTGAATCACGAACCCGATTTGATATTGAAATATTCATATGTATACCGACTGAAATATATTTCATAAAAAAATGAATATTGTTAACAGATAATTTAGATCATCATTCTTGACTCTTAAAAACTCTATTGTTGATACAATGAATTATACCGGAATCCCACAGTAACAGTTTTCACGAGGCGCGTGCCACTGAGTAAACACAGTGTCAGGTACTGGTAATTAGGAGACCATAATTGCTTAGATAAACAAGGGATCATTGCCCATACTCGATAAAGGGTTGCATTTAAACCCCTAACACATATGGCTTGGATATTGAGCACCCCATAATTATCAATTTATCAAAATATTTGTTGAAACATAGGTAAAAACACTAGAGCATTGACTTGAAATTGTCAACCGATTCTGACAAAAATTTGTACCGACTTATAAGCGGGTCAATGGCAAATTCCTACAAAATAACCCTAAAAAATACAACCGACTTATAGGCGGACCGACTTATAGGTGAGTATATACGGTATATATATATATTTATAAAACAATCAGTATTTACATGAAAAATTAAGAGCTTTTTTAAAAAAGGATTTCTCCTTGAATTCAACTACTTTCAAGGAATTTTAGTAAAACTAAATACAAGAGGTCCAAAGGCCACATCGCTCACCCAAGTTATCTTGGCCCATATTTAAAGATTTTCCTTATATATATTTGCATGTAAAACTTTGATCCCTATTGTGGCCTTATCCTACCCCCGGGGGCCATAATTTTAACAAACTTGAATCTGCACTACGTCGGAAGCTTTCATGTAAATTTGTACTTTCTTGCCCCAGTGGTTCTTGAGAAGAAGATTTTAAATATATTCGCATGTAAAACTTCGATCTCCTAATGTGGCCTCAACCTACCCCCAGGAGTCATGGTGTTAACAAACGTGAATCTGTACTAAGTCAGGAAGCTTTCATGTAAATTTCAGCTCTTCTGGCCCAGTGGTTCTTGAGAGGAATATTTCTCAATGACCCCACCCTATTTTTTTGGGGATAATCTTCACTTTACAGGGGGTATGGCCCTTTATTTGAACAAACTTAAATTCCCTTTCATCCAGGGATGCTTTGTGCCAAGTTTGGTTGAAATTGGTCCAGTGGTTCTGGAGAAAAAGATGAAAAAGTGAAAAGTTTACAACAATGGACAAATTTCCATCAGAAAAGCTTATGAGCTCAGGTGTGCAAATAGGATTCTTTTTTCTTTTTTTTAAAGGAATTTCAAGGCTGCTGGAAAGCCTTTGTCCTTAACAAAATGGAGTGCAGGATACTGAAAAAGATCTCTTGAGCTTTGAGCTCAGGTGAGGTTTTATGCTGACAATATCCATATCTACATGTTAATGAGGCAAATTCGAAATTCTGTGTAAATTTACCCTGGACAGAGGAATGCTGTGAGGATGACATTGGACTTCCACTTTTCTCCCCCAAACACTGAAATTAACAAACACAGTACAGAACTCAAATAACAAATTTTCTCACCCAATATATTTATTGGCTTACTTCTGTAGTAAATTGTTGATAATTTAAACAAAATATAGAAAAGTAAATTCTTCATCTAATCACAAGAAAAACATTGCAATTTTGGTTAAAAGAAACTGAAGATCGAAAATGAGTAAAAAATTGGAAAATGATTCTTTTATTCTTTGTATCTTTATAGCTCATTTATTATTACATTTTACATTACATATGTATTGTCTGCACTATCATACATATTCCATCCACACACTTATACATCATACATGTGTAATCTGTAGCATGGTGTGGCATACACTGTACATGTGAATGATAGAAAAGTCTTACTTTTGTAGACTCTTGCTGAAACATATCCAGCAGGTGTTCCTAGACAGACGTAGAGCACCAGGGTGCAGGTCATCAGAGCTCCCCGATTGGCTGGTGACAGGAATCCAAGGCATGCAAAGACTACAAAGAATACACATATAAATCACGATGCTGGTCTTCAGGAGTTTCATAATATTTCTTATACATCACACGATGGTGGTCTTCAGCAGTTTCATAATATCTTCTTGTACAGTCTTTGAGAATTGAAAACTCAAGAGTGGTTTACTTAAGTCACCTGTAAATCCACTAGTTAAACACTAATATGAATTTTTATGTCAATCCATTAGTTTCTCTTTATATCATCCTCATATTACATATCTGTAAATCTTTCATGGAATTGTAACAAGCATTAAATAGCATACATATTAATGATGTATACGAGTGATTTACCGATTGTCGCCGACTTTTAATTGTCGGTTGCTATAACTAAAACGATGTGAATAATTTATTGTCATTTTGAAAATCGAAGACGTCTGTATTTTTTTGATAATACGAATATTCCTGCCGCAACTTATCTAAAATAATAAAATTTAGGTCTATGCTCGGCGCTTACAGTCTTTGAACAGGGAGGGATCTTTATTGTACCACACCTGTTGTGACACGGGGCCTCGGATTTTGCCTCTTACAACAAGCAAGGGCTAATGAGGCTCTATTCTAACCTGGATCCCATAAGAACAACAAAAGTTGAGAGATCTATCTCTATCCCGGGAAAATAAAATCGAAACTATGGGATTTCCAATTTCTGATTATGATTCTGGACGTCTCCATGAGTGAAAAATTCTCGAGAGAGACGTTAAACAAGATACAATCAATCTAATGATTTTATTCCAATTAATTTAATATTTAGGGTAAAACATGAAGTAAATTTAATATATTTATGCCATAAATTTGAAATCATTTAAAATTCAATTATTTTTCGATTAATCAATTGAAAAGGTACATCTGATTAATCCGATCATCGATTAATCCCCCCCCCCCCCGATTGCCCAACACTAATGTATACAGTATATATTGACCACGTATAGACCATATATTTGGACAAGACTAAATCCATTTTACAGTACTGAAAATTTCCAAAACAGACTTGATATTAAAAAATTCGTCATGCAAATTTTTATCACAGATAAAAAGACAGAACAAATGACCATGATTTGAAAAACCTTTCTGTGGATCCAGCCTGACCCTAAGGGCCATGATCATGATTTGAAAAACCTTTTTGTGGATCCAGCCTGACCCTAAGGGCCATGATCATGATTTGAAAAACCTTGAAAAATCTTTTCTACATAAAAGATGCTTGTGTTACTGAAAAACTGTAGCCTTGTTGTTCTTGACAAATTTCTGTTTTCATATGTGGTCTTCATTACTGGTAGATAAAAATTGGACCTCTATTGTATCCTGAAACTTGTTGTAACGGCTATCGTAAGCCTGAATTTACAATACACAAGGGGCCTATTACTCAAATTTTTTTCAATTCGTAATGCAGTGGTTCTGAAGCAAATTTTTACATTAATCCTATCCCCCACCCCCCACCAGATGGACATTCATAAGATGGAAATTGAATCCCTTTAACTCATGGATGCTCTCTGCCAGATAGAGTTGAATATTGTAAATTGATCCTAAAGAAATTGAAAATGTGACAAGCTGACCTGACACACAGATCAGAGAAAGCTCTCTAAGGTTTCGTACACAAGTTAAAGCAGACTACAATACAAAGTAAAGTATTCTTACCAAGAGTGATGAACATCATGAAAAATATTTGAATGCCATTTCCATTCAGGACAGCCAACAACATCCCTTTACGTGGTGGTCTGAACACATCTCCATGAACAAGTTTCCATCCAAACTCCTCCTGGGCATCCTCCTGTAGGACAGTATCAATGTTTATGCAATACCTGCTCTCACTAGTCATCATTAATAGACAACTCTAAGCATTAATTAGAGGTGAAAAAAATTGATCACTAAAACGCTTAAATGTACGACAAAGTTAAAATTGATTGCAAAGTGCCAAATCTACCTAGATGCAATGTCAAGGTAGTCCTAGGCCTCGCATGTAAAAGATATGACCTGGACACAAAAAACCTAACAGATGAAAGGATAGTGAAGCCTAAACCATACCATCAAAAGAAAGGATGGTGAAGCCTAAACCATACCATCAAAAGAAAGGATGGTGAAGCCTAAACCATACCATCAAAAGAAAGGATGGTGAAGCCTAAACCATACCATCAAAAGAAAGGATGGTGAAGCCTAAACCATACCATCAAAAAAAAGGACGGTGAAGCTTAAACTATACCATCAAAAGAAAGGCATATTCAAATTCCAAGTGTGGACATTTTGTTTTTCAAGTTTACCAGCACTACCCATAAAAACAGGGCACATGTCATTAAACAAACACATACTGGAGTATGGTCCTCATCAAAACAACTAAAACAGTGCATGGAGGAATTTATTATTTTTAAACTACAGTAATGAATTGATCATCCAATCATTTGACCAGATTTTAGTGGATTGATGGCTTAGACAGAGAACACTTCATAATTAAAGACACACTGTAGCTTGGGCTATTTATCATTTATTTGCTCTGACAGTGAGATATTGGTAATTATCAATAAATATTAATATTGCCATTCAGAAAATATATACAACAAAAACCCCCCACAAATCTTGCTAGAAAAATGGTATTCAATGAAGGGGCAAATTGATACAGAACTCAGTCTGACTTATGAAACAGTCAATGTCAAATTTCTTAAAATTGTTCCGCTAAACAGAAAGTTAACATGCTCCGATCAACGGCAAGTTGAAATGACTAACCTGTATTGAAAAAGTAACAAATCACAAACTTTAATGGACTCGTTCTTTGCAATGACTGAGAATTCTGCAGACATACATTTTCACCTGTTTCATGGAACAGTGTATCACAGAAGTGACACTAAAATGTGTGATGTACATGTATTACACAGAAGACACAAACTTACTGAATTGTCCATCTGATTGTAACGAGCTATGTCTCTGTGGAGTGTTCTCAACATGATCATTGCTACCATACCCGACAAGAACAACACAATCACCAGCGAGTTCATGATGCTGAAATTATAAGATGTACCAATTGAAACTGGTCATCAAGGCTGAGAAAATCAATGTCCACCTTCAGTTTCTGCAGTGCTATAATGCATAAACTTGTTTGATGAGACACCCATTTACCACTCAGCCAAATCACATATCCTTTCATAGACTGGCAAACTGAGAAAATGTAGATATGAAAAAAGTCCCCACAAATGCAGTGCCAATTATCCAATTAACATAAGTTTTGAAGAGATAGCAAATCTTTGAGAAGTCTTACCTATATAAAGATGTTTTGTTATAATTCAGATAATGTGCATTGCCTTACCTAAACCACTGAATGTTTGAATGAGGCATAGACTCCAATATGTAATCCCATCTAGAAGACCACTTCACTGGACTGGTCTGCAATGAATGCATGTACAAGTAAAACATTATTAACCAAACACTCAACTAGAGGGCCATAGCCTACAATGTTCAACCGAGTCACATTCTTCATGCATAAATGTGACACATTCAATGTAAGTTTAAAACACTTATTGCAGCCCAACAATCTGACACAACCTAGCACTGTAGGACCACATAACTATATACTTCTAAAATATTTTGACAAACTGCAATAACTTTGTTGTTATTGGAAGGATTTCATGATGTTATTGTTTAGAACACTGAATCAGTATCACATCAGTTACAATGTTGCTAAACTGAAGCCTTGATGCTCTTAAGATTCAACATTTTCCCCCTATAATATCTTCTATAAAAATCTGATTCCTTATTTTGGCCCCATCCAGCATAATTGACATTACACTACATGAGGATAACAAACTAAACCATTGTTTTTAAGATTTTACTTTGTTTTCTCTAACATACTGTACAGAGTACTTATCCCCAAGTCAGTTTAAAACCCTGCTGTGGCTTGATTCTGATCCCAGACATGAACAAACTCGAATCTTCACTAATAACTACACGAGAATGCAATCACAGCAATCATTTCTTTTCCTTCAGATGAACCCACCCTACATGTACTATTTCTTAAAATCGCCTGTTAGGAGAAAATGATGCCTTTCATTTGAATGAACTGAAATTCCTTTTACCAAGATACGTAAACTTAGGTCCAAGGATTCTGGAGAAGAAGTTGAAAATCTGAGAAGTTAATGATGATAACAAACATTGATCAGAAAAGCTGACTTGAGCATACAGATTTGGGGTAATAAAAATATTTTATCACTCAAATGCATGACATGCTTTGAAATGATCTAATAAAGTAAAATACATGATCTATCATAATCCGGACAATAGTGATGATATAAATAATACTAAATACAACAAGTTATCATCCGGAAACCAATTGTTGATGCCCAACCGCCTGCCAACCCGCCTGCATCACCAAACCAATAGCCGAGTTCAACTTCGTTGCAACTCGGCTAACAATTGTCTTGCTGAAATAAAAATCAATTTTTTTTTTAACAAACTGATGATACACTGTTGAAGATTGCAGAGAATCCTTTACCTCCCAGCTGACAGAGTATGTGTAGTTCATCTTCAATCTCTCTTTTACTTCTGCTGGTATGCCCATAGGGTTTGCACCTTCATCACATTTAGGAGAACCCTTTTCAGGATAATTAACACTACAACAGTGAAAATATCAGTAATAAGTAAAGTAAATAATAAAGCTCAGTCAAAATTTTTGCTGCGTATAATACACACAAACTACATTTTCCTTCAATTTTCAGGCCCCAAAAAGGGGGTGCATATTAAAAACAAATACGTATCATATTCAGCAAAATGGTAGGTTCAGCTTCCATCAAAAGTACCACAAATGTCACAAACTTATATAGGGTGTTTATTCTCAAGTTATGAGTTGTGAAACTTGACTGATGGTAGTATCAGCCATCATAAGCTGTGACATACTTTCTTTTGCATCATATGAATAAAATGTCCTTCCTTAAAAACTGTGACATGAGGCAAATAAACAACTTAAGAGCTATGTGTGTAAAATATTTTCTAAAACTGATTAAATTCAACAACCTATTATTTTCTTTTTAAAAATAAAGAAAATCAAAATCTTTGCTACATGCACATCTTTAATACAGATACAAAACTCTGTAAAACAAGATCCTCAATTGAATATTGTGGTAAGACTTAGATGGACAAATCATGTACCTGCCATATAACATTAAATTTCAAATAAAGTGGCAACTCCTGCAAGAGGTTGAAATGGATCCAAATTGCAACATGACCTAAAGTGATCCACAAAGAACCTACATAGCAAGTTTCATTCAGCTTGATATATGATAATCTATAAATGAAATTGAAACAGAAAACCCTGGACGGAAAGAAGGATGGACAGATGTAAAGACATCACTGTACCATGATACATCCCTTCTATAAATGGGTGCATAAAAACTGTAAACAAGCTCAGTACTGTAAATGGGGAAATGATTGCGATGGTTTTAATTTCGCTATGTTTGTGGTCGGGGATTTTTCCGCGAAATTAAAACCACCGTAATCATTTTGCAAGTGTGACACAATACCTTTTGAACAGTTACCAGTAATCAAGAATAAAATGAATTCCGCAAAAATAAAACCACCGCAATTAGACCAATATGGAAAACCGCAAACTTTTAGCACCGCGAAATTAAAACCACTTACAGTATTTCAAATATTCCACTGAAAAATCAGAATTTGATCTTGTCTATACCTTCGGGGAATAACTTTAGCAGAAACAATTCTTCCTCCACCAGAACTTTCCAAGCTGGAACCAAATCCTGAGCCATCTGGGATATGATAGAAGATTTGGATATCCAGATGGTTGAAGACATAGTAAGTATCCTTTTCTGTATATTTACTCTGGATAACAGTAAAATGGCCATGCATAATTTGATATCATCAAGCAAAAATGTTATAATTTCACTCTCAAAAACAATTTTCTAAACTCTGATGAACCTTATAGCACATGCATTTTCAAAATGTAAAGATCAACATTTTTCAAATATTGAGGAGAAAAAAAATCAAATCTAAAATACATACATGAATTAATAATTGCTTTTGTAGGTACAAAGGTCAAATTGTTCCCCTAAGCAGTTGGGTATTAATTCTGATGTCAAACTATAGAGGCCTCAACCTACTCCCAAATGCCTCAATTTTAATTGTAGATTTGTGGGTCTCAAGAAAAAGATTTGCATAAATTGATTCTATATATTCCAATGTAAAACTCTAAATCACTATTGTTCAAGGTCACAAGGTCAAAAGACATGGTATGAAATGAAAAGACTTGTCATAAAAAATTTATATACAAGATATGAAAGATCTACCGTATATACTTGCCTATAAGTCTGATTTTTTGGGAGTTCAAAATTGGTCCAAAACTCTATATCCAGCTTATAGGCAAGTCCTAAGATTAACATTTTTCTGGACAGCGTAATGTAGAGTATTTTTTAAACAACTTCGTACTCCCAACAATTATCGTGATTAATGTTGACTGGACAAATTATATCATTCATGGATTCTAAGATTATATGCATAAAGTACAAGTATTTACATATTTTAATGATCTTATTAATCTTAACTGTATATTATTGAAATTGATTTCTTGAGTCAGAGAAAACAAGAGGTACTGTGAGCAACGCTCACTAAGAATACCCCCCGCTTACCCCAATCTCCCAAAGGGTGTTGGTAATAAGTAAAACTTCAGTATTATGATCCAAAAGGTATCTAGGAACACAGCATCTCCATGCGATGAAAAAAGCCATTAAAGAATTTAAATGGAAACCATATTGCTACTTCGATGTCCAGTGTGCGTGACCTTTGACCTTTTGACCCCAAAATCGATAGGGAACATCTTCAGCCCATGGGTAGTCCATATGTATGATATGGTGACTGTAGGGAAAGGATAACGCTTCAGAGCCCGGAAACCATATTGCTACTTCAATGTCCAGTGCGTGTGACCTTTGACCTTTTGACCCCAAAATCGATAGGGAACATCTTCATCCCATGGGTAGTCCATATATATGATATGGGTGACGGTAAATGGAAAGGATAATGCTTTAGAGCCCGGAAACCATTGCGTCTACAGACGGACGGACGGACAACCCGATTCCAGTATACCCCCCCACAACTTGTTGCGGGGGGTATAATGAATAAATATCGGCGCATTTCACAAAATAGTATTTGAAACAGGTGAAAATGTTAGAAATTGTCAACCGATTCTTGAAAAAAGTTATAGCGACTTATAGCGGGTCAATGGCAAATCCCTCTAAAATAGCCTACAAAATATACAACCGACTTATAGGTGAACCGGCCTATAGGCGAGTATATACAGTACTTTTATAGTTCAAGACATATTGAATAGGTCAGATTTTTATCATAAGTATCTTCAACTTTCAGGGCATACTTTAACTGACTGACAGGTGCAATGCAAATATGACCCTTTTCTTTGAAGGAAAGCATTAAAATATGAAAACCCTAGCTTAAATAATGCAAGAAATATTTTCAAAGATTTTTCCAAATATATCAACACAAAACTTTGACCCCGTTATTGTGGTCCAACCCAAATCCCAGGACCATGATTAGAACAAACTTGAATTTACTCTATGTCAGGAAGCTTTCATGTAAATTTCAACTTGGCATGAGAAGATTGTTAAAAAAATTCTCCAATATATCCTAATGTACAACTTTGACCCCCTATTGTGGCCCCTTCCTACATCCTGGGACAATAATTTAAACAAACTTGAATCTACTTTATAAAAGAAAGCTTTCATGTAAATTTGAACTTTTCTGGCCCAGTGGTTCTTGAACAGATTTTTAAATTATCCCATCCTATTCTTGCATTTTCATGATTATCTCCCCTTTGAACATGGACATGGCCCTTCATTTGAACAAACTTTACAGCCCTTCACCCAAATATGCTTTGTGCCAAGTTTGGTTGAAATTGGTCCAGTGGTTCTGGAGAAGAATTTGAAAATCTAAAAAGATTACAGATGGATGCCTGACAAAATGTGATCATAAAAGATCACTTGAGCTTTCAGCTCAGGTGAGGTAATATATACAGTATATATTTGGTTATATAGTTATTTTGTTGTCATGTAAACTTATTTACATAAAACCTACTCTGCATATCTACATGTACATCAAACTCGCTTACACTTATGACACAGGCATCTTTCCTTTTTCCCTCCTTTGTTACATAGCAGCCAATGGGAAATCCCCTAGAGCAGTACTTCTGGTTGTTCTCGACATCATAACACCATGTAACAGGCATGTTATCCACAATCCTACAAGATACATGACATCATAACACCATGTAATAGGCATGTTATACACAATCCTACAAGATACATGGCAATGTGTGACATCATATAAAATGTAGTGTATCTAGTGTATCACTGGACTTATTATAGAGCATAAACTGTCTTCAACAGGTGATGTGTGATCTCAAAATTTTATGCAAGATTCATTATCACGTTCACTTCTTTATCCAATGGATATCATAAATTTTAATTAGTACACTATGTCTTCCTACGCTGTTTGTTATATCACACACAAACGTCAATTTCATGTAGTTTGTTTACAAAATGTCAGGAAGCAAAATTCCCAACAATTCAGTAACATAAATGAATAACCGGAGGGGGGGGGGGGGGGTTGTTGTTGTTGTTGTTGTTGTTGGTTGGGTTAACGTGATAAAAGGAATACCCCATGACTTGTAGTTTGATATGATTTATATCCAATTCTTTCATTTTCTATCCCCAAGCCTTAAAAACAACTCACTGAATATAAATCATATATCAAACCACAAGAGACCCTATACATACCAAACTTTGAATACTACTATGAAATGTATACCTCTTTCTGAATTGATTAATAAACTAGAAATTCTAGACAATCATTTTGTTATACAAACAGCTTTTTGTATTTAAACATTAAACTGTAGCAAAACAACATTTCAATATGTGCATATTTAACAAAGACAGTATGAGTAATGAAAATAATTTTGTTCAGTCTATTCATTTAGAATGCTCATAGTTTTATGCACTTGTATTGGAAGAGATTGTTTAATATTCCTTTCATACTATGTTCATCCTATCTGGCAACCATTAAAGAAGTTTTCATTTTAATATATATACAATTTTTCTTTTTATAAATTGACAGTAAACTGGAGACTAACGAACCAGTGGTGGTAGTAATTGTTGGCAATGCCTTTCTTCAGAAATTTCAGTCGCTCCTTGTCCTCTTTTCTGTTTGGGTCATAAACTCTCTGGCATACACTCTTACATTTTTCTGTTTTCTTAAAAGACAACTGAAAAAGGAAAAATGTTGAAACAATGTACAGAAATGTAAATGCTTGAATTGAAAATGAAATAAGACAAACTTTTAAAACTTTATAGATGTCTTAACAAAATGAGAAAAAACGTGTGATGATTAGTCCATCTTTAAAATTTAGTTAAGTTGCCTCACTTCAATCCTTTTTTTGGGCCCAATTTTGCAAGACATTTAATTTTTAACCCCCCCTCCCCACTTCTGAAATCCATTTTAGTATAAGATGCATTGTTTCAATTGAGCATTGTTGAGTGAATTGGAGTCTTATTTTGTCAGAAACCATCAGTTTCGAGAATTATGAATGGAATAAACACAAGAAAGACATAGGATATATACATATTTTGACACATGTATTCAAGTACAAGTGTACTTGTTACAGGTTCTTTTTGTATGTATATCAATTACATGTATATATCTTATAAGTATTTTCTGTATACAGATAATCTCCAACTGCTATAATCTTCTGTAGTCAGTTTATTTTTATTTTCCTTTGTTACATGTACTGCTATCAATATTGACTTTCTTCTTGTGTATGGGGCTCTTTACTTGTATGCCCACAAGGGCCTCAAAATGCCTCAAATTGGTTTCAATAAATCTATTCTATTCATGTACTGTCATTATTGAAGATAAAACCGACTTGAATGCTCAATTTTGAGTTGGACCAAAAACTTGTTTTTATCCACAAACCTACACGTACTCACTACTTTAATGATGAGTCTAGTTACCACCAAAGCATACCAAAAAAATTTGAAGGATGACCTTATTCCACCCAGAATTTCTCCATAAAAGTACTGTAACCATACTCAGTTTACATGCATGATTCTGTAAACATTTTTTTTCTTTTCTTAGTTACTCAAACTTACTTACTCTTAGAACAAAACTGACATAATCAGCTGCCTATACCTAAATCACCTGTCTGGATTGTTAATCGGTACATAACTGACATGAGCAGCTGTCCACATCTAAATCAAATGTCTGGAGTATTATTCGGAACAAAACTGATCAGAATCAGCTGAAATCATCTGACTGGATTGTTAATTGAAACAAAACTGATCATGATCAGCTGCCTATACCTAAATCATCTGGAATGTTAATCTGGAGAAGGCACTCACCTTATATGGTGAAGGTCTTATTCTCTCACCAAAGACAACCTGACCTAAATTTTCAACTGGGGAATCAGATTCATCCACCGTACAAAAGTCAAACCTAAAATAAAGAATATTGTGCAGTAACATCACTAGACATTTGTAGCAGTAATATCACTAGACATTTGTAGCAGTGACATCACTAAACACTTGTAGCAGTGACATCACTAAACACTTGTAGCAGTGACATCACTAGACACTTGTAGCAGTGACATCACTACACACTTGTAGCAGTGACATCACTACACACTTGAAGCAGTGACATCACTAGACACTTGAAGCAGTGACATCACTACACACTTGTAGCAGTGACATCACTTAACATTTGTAGCAGTAACATCACTAGACACCTGAAGCAGTAACATCACTAGACACCTGAAGCAGTAACATCACTAGGCATTTGTAGCAGTAACATCACTAGACATTTGTAGCAGTAATATCACTAGACACCTGAAGCAGTGACATCACTACACACTTGTAGCAGTGACATCACTAGACACTTGTAGCAGTGACATCACTACATACTTGTAGCAGTAACATCACTAGACATTTGTAGCAGTAACATCACTAAATACTTGTAGCAGTAACATCACTAAACATTTGTAACAGTAACATCACTAGACACTTGTAATAATAAATTCTTTATTTAGACAGGATAGCACAATTAGTACAAATGACTAGTTTACATTGTGGTGTAGCAGTAACATCACTAAATACTTGTAGCAGTAATATCACTAAACACTTCCAGCTTTTTTTATTGCCAATAAAAAAAGTGTACTTGAATTCTAGTACCAATGTGTCTACATCAATGTCATTTTTCCTTACTCTTAATGGTGGAAGAACTTTAATTGTTTAAAACATAAGATATACATACATCAAAGCATTAAGGAGGCCTGATGATGCCAGACATGCAACTCAATTAACAATGAAATGATATGACCAAAATAAGATGAGTTTGAGATTTTTAAAAAAAAAAATTCCTTTTTTGCAAAAATGATCATAACTTTCTGATAAAATTTGAAACCACTGGCAAAGATTTTGTCATTACTAACCTCTGGTTGGTGATAACCTAGTATTGACTACCAAAGCACAGGAAATTTTTGTGAAACCTAGTATTCACTACCAAAGCACAGGAAATTTTAGTGATAACCTAGTATTGATTACCAAAGCACAGGAAATTTTTTGACCCATGTTATAACCCCACCCTGGCCCCACAGGGTGGTAACTTTCACATTAATTTCATCTTTCCTGGTCCAGTGGTTCCTGAAGAAATCTTTAAAAGATACCACAATATTTTCATCATTTCTAATTTATTTCCCCTTTGAAAAAGGTGTGATTCTTCATGGTAAGTTTGGTTGAATTTGCTCATGTGGTTCTGCAGATGAATTCTTAAATTTGTGAAGTTTACAGACAGATGGACACAAGACAACAGGTGGTCAGAAAATCTCATTTGAGTTTTTTTTTAATTACATGTAATGATTTCTCAAATGGAAAAATGGTGCTTTATAATACAATGTTACTGATAAATAATATTCTTACTTGTGATATTCATAAGGCACAACAGTTTCCACAGAATTCAGTCTATTCACATACACTGGTATGTCAGACTGAAAAAAAGCAAATAAATCTTTTACATTAGAACAAATTGGAGGGAAAGTTACAGGGGTTGAAATTAACTTTTTCTACAATAAGCTAATTTCAGATTTTTCTTTTTCAAAAACTGACTAGGCCGCAGGCAAATGCTGATTAAAAATTCAGTTGCCTGAATAGAAAACCACTTGTCCTAAGCAATGAAATTGTCAGCCTATGAACTTACTGATTCCGAATGATGAAGCAGAATAAAAAAAGAGATATGAATAAAGAATAAAGCCAATACCTGCAACAATCAGAATGAATATAAGATGTCATTTACCTATGATAGACTTGTTTTATACATGTACTGAAAATCATTTCACATAATTTCTTTCCCTAATAATTATTCAATAGATGCATGTTATTTATGGTACAGAGAAAGAAATGTAATATCACAGGAACCAGTAATAACAAGATGTACTGTGAGCAATGCTCACTAAGAATACCCCCCGCTTACCCCAATCTCCCAAAGGGTGTTGTTAATAGGTATAAATTACCTCTTTCCTGAGTGTAAAAATATGGTATGCATTTGTAGAAGAAAATGGAAGATATAGTCCAAACAAAAATCCATGGCATAAACCTATAATTTTGACCTTGAGATCAAAGGTCAAGGTCATAAAGAGGTCATGAATGTACATGACACATAGTCTCATGGTGATACACCCATGTCTTATGGTATGACTGTCAAAACCCTATAATCAATTTTGACCTTGAGGTCAAAGTTCAAGGTCATATACAGGTCATGAAGGTACTCGACACATCGTCTCATGGTGATACACTCATTTGTCAAATATGATATGCCTATGTCAAAGAACAAAGAAGTCATGGCCCGGACATGAATCCATTGTAAAAACCTTTAATTTTGACCTTGAGGTCAAGGTCATATGGAGGTCATGAAGGTACATGACACATCGTCTACTGGTGATACACTCATGTGTCAAATATGGTATGCCTATGTCAAAGAACAAAGAAGTTATGGCCCTGACACGAATCCATTGTAAAAAACCTTTAATTTTGACCTTGAGGTCAAGGTCATATGGAGGTCATGAAGGTACATGACACATCGTCTCATGGTGATACACTCATGTGTCAAATATGGTATGCCTATGTCAAAGAACAAAGAAGTTATGGCCCGGACACGAATCCATTGCAAAAAACCTTTAATTTTGACCTTGAGGTCAAGGTCATATAGAGGTCATGAAGGTACATGACACATCGTCTCATGGTGATCTACCTGTGTGCCAAATATGGTATGCCTAAGTCAAAGAACAAAGAAGTTATGGCCCGGACACGAATCTGCACAGACAGACAGACAGAGTGATTCCTATATACCCCCCAGAACTTCGTTCGGGGGGTATAATAAAAGTAGGGTCTATACCTAGCTGTAATAATGTAGCCCACTCTTGACTTTTTTTAGGGGTGGGTCAGGGATCGACACTAACGGTTGCCCAATTGCCCAGTTTGGACAAGTGGAACTCAATTTATTTCAACCGCATTATATTTCCCGCATTAAGTGAATCGCCTAAGGCCACACCAATTTGTATAATAGTTCTTCGGATTTTCAAACAAAAAAATGAGGCGAGAGGGTGAAATTATTTTACAAATATTATTCTTTATTTTGGAGATAAAATTATGAGGCGAGCGAATACAAGAAATATAAATAATTTAAATTGAATTAAGTGTGATTTTAAAAAGCGAGCGCTTAAAAATAAAGATCTAAAATCATCAGATATCATTTGTTTTCCACATAAACTTAACATTTTTCAACTTTGTTATTATAGTTTACAATAAATAAGAAGTATTTCAGATTTCAAAGACTTCATTTTCTTCATTCCTAATACATGTATTTTGCAATTTTAAAGAATTTTATTTTTGTTTCATTTCTATAAACTTTCGATTCAGATCTATGCATATTGGTAGGGACATGTCCAATTTTGAAATCTCCAATGTATCGTTTTTAGCATTTTCTTGAATTTTAACCCTTAACACCCAAATACGCCGTTTAAATGCCGACGGGATTAAATTGGTGGCGTTTTGTTAAAAATTAGAATATATTGAAACAAATTATATTTTCAAAAAGTAGAGTAAATACTGAAACAATTTTTCTACTCAAAGTTTTTCTGTACGATGTTGGGAACTCGTCGAAAACACACATAATTAATAATAACCAAAAATCTTTTGTGAATTTGTCGTTAACTGTCGGTCCGATTTAGAATAGTCCTCAGTACCTTTTGCTTGTCGTAAGAGGTGAATAAATGGGGCGATCCTTTGGATGAGACCGCAAAAACTGAGACTCATGTGACATGAGTCTCAGTTTTTGCGGTCTCATCCGAAGCAAGCGTGGCACAATAAAGATCCCTCCCTACTCAAAGGCCATAAGCGCAGAGCATAGCCAAGATTTTACAGCCCTTCACCGCCAATGTAACGTCTTCATGTGAGTGAAATATTCTCAAGAGAGACTTTAAAACAATACATAAGCAATCAATCGTATGCTGTCAATGTTCTCTAAATAGTGGTATCGAATAGCACTTCAAAATTGTCATCGGTTTCCAGTTCAATTGCAGTATAAGGAACAACTTCCAATCCAGTGTTATGAAGTATCATACATATTAAGATGAACATCATGAACTTAAAACAACGTATTGCACTGTTAGGATTTTTCTCGAGAGCCCGTGATTCTGTCATTTGTAGGGCACATGCATTAAGGTCGTTTAAGCGCTTGTTGCAAGAAGTCGAAAATATTTTACGCAAAAATTTTTGGACACGCGGGCGGATATTATTTTTTGATAATATTATAATTTGGATTTATTACAAATAGAAGCGGCGAATCCGACGAACTAGATTACAAATTGGCATGGCCTAAAGTAAAGTTGCCAGATGGTCTTTGCTCATCTTAACGGTCACACTGTAAACATATTATTTGATCAAGTTAAAAAACGAACACCAGAGTGTAAATTTTTTCTGCCACCATACAATTTTCCCTCTTTGTTGAAATGGCTTGAGAAAACTACATTTCTGTGTTGATTGTCAATGCTTAGGTTTTTTTTTTTTAGTAGATCCACCTACGAAGTATCACGACAACAAGCATGGCAGAGCAGATGAAGAATTCTGCATGTTGTACAAGATATATAATGAAAAACACCTGTCCAGGGGTTCCTGTTTGCCCAACTATCTATTAAGTATTGCTTATAGGAGTTATGAGATTGATCACTGTTCGTTATCTTCACCTTTCACATGCGCAAAGTTGGTACACTTTTTAGTGCAAACAACATTTGAGACAAATACACCCTGAGCTTATTACAGGTTATTCATTAAAATATTTCAACCACTGCAACTCTTCCGAAAACGTCAAAATAAAAAGAAAAGGGAGAGGGAAACATTATTGCAGCTAGATTTTACCAGTCCCAAGTCACTTTAGAATTATGTAGATTTTGGAAAACTGCAACCATGAGACCATCTTGAACCATGACAAATGTTGATTGAATAGGATTCGAGACTCAAATAGCAGTTTTAGTCAAAATCACAATAATTCCATAGAGTCAAGAGACACATTTACATTTCTTTTAAAAGGTCTCACAGTTGAATAAGTTTCAATGCTCATCGACAGCTGACATGCATAAATTAAACAAGTATATCAACCAGACGTGGGTATTTTGAGTATCCCCCATGTGTGGGCTGGTGTTGTAATATATCTTGATACAATTAACATAAGTGACAAGTTCCAGTGTATTGTGCCCCACCTACTTACTAACGCATGCAGTACACATCCGTGATGTTAAAGACGCGTCCTTCATGAAAGGACGACGTGGAATACACGGAATTTACTTTTAGCATATCATCAGAGTAAAATAAAATAAACAAGACTTGTCTGCTTCCCTCCAATAGACATGGTCAATCTTTCACATTTAGTGATTTACCGAAAGCACTGTAGTAAACTCGAAATTAAAATTTACCTTGCAGTCAGCGTTTTCTGTGCTTTCACCTTTTTTGCAGTATGTGACAGGAGCAAGACCTGGTAAGTAGAATGCATTACAAAAACTCAAGAGAAAACTTAATGATAACAACCACAGCATTGTGCTGAAAATCCAGTATTTTCTAAATCCTTCGGAGTGTCAATTCTCGCATCTAAGATGGCCTACACGTCACTACCAGTCTGCGCATGAACAGGATGAGGGCTAAATACCCGAAACATATAACAAACTTTAAATAATAATAATAATAATAAAAACACCGATATTTCTGACTGAATAAGTATTATCTGTTTTTCACTAAAGGAGAAAATATAATATTTCCCCCAGTTTTCCCAACGTTGAAATGTGAAGTTAACTATAACATAAAACAGCCTCAAAATTGAATAAATCAAAGAAAGAACTTCAATTAGAGAAAATTAACTCAGGTGAAATAAGCATTGCCTGTATATTTTCTGTTTGATGTTATAAAGTATATCTAATGTGTAAGTATTATTCATTGTCATCATATAATCGCCAAATTGACTGCATTATTAAAATATATCTATGTGCAGTCTAGTCCCCGGAAGATTAAACCCAAATTGTTTCCAGTGGTGAAAATATAAATTCTGACATTAAGATCTTCAAAATTAAATCATTAAGTGATTATATTTTCAATTTGTTTGGCGTATCTTAATCAAAAGTAACAAACAAGAAATGGAATAAAATTAGCTTGGTGACGAAAATTACTGGGTACCGATTAGTCTTAATAATCAAAACGCTTGTATTTAATCCCCACAGCATCGGTAAGGACAAGAATGTGGAAGTTGAAGACAAGGCCACGACTAAAACCCGTCACCCCTTATACCCATACTTATCAGTTAGAATAAACGAATACAATAGACCCGAATTTAAATGATATATAATACGAAGTAATGTTGCATGAATATACTGTATTTATTGTTTTTGGGTAGGATTTTTTTTATTATTAATTATTAATGCTGCTTCAGAGACTATTTTATGTACTGAGATTGAGGTATCGAACTGTAAATAGATTAATGCCGCATATGCCTTAAACAACTGTTAAATATTTGTCCGTTACTTGACAAAAGAAGGTAATATAACAATTAAAATGAACGATGTTGATTTAGAGTTATTTAAAAGTTGACTTGAAGTTAATTTTAGCTTTTGAAAATGTGTGAAGCTTTGCCAAAGCCTTCGGCAAATTTGTTACTTTCACTTTGTCTTTGTAACGGTATTTCAACATTTTATTAAGTGGCCATTTATGTGACATGGCATATTTCTGTTAAAAACTGGTGTCTGTCTGTGTGAAGAAATTACCATTTCGAATTCAAGGGGCTGATTCACGATCCCCCCCCCCCCCCAAAGTTTGTTTTTCACTTTAACAGGTCCAGAAAGACTACCTAGTATTTAAAGTAGCTACTTCTACATGATACTTTTACCTGTTTTTAAAAATATAAATAAATAATAATTAAGGCGCATCTTTTAAACAGGTCAGTTGTTTTATGTATTATGTTGTGCATGTGCACGACAAAATTCAGAGTGTAAATTTGAATATACTTTACATATGCTTTACGAGGGTGGAGAATGTTGAAGAAATGCATGAAAAATCGCACCAAAAACCTTTAGTGTTGAAATGCATGAAGGTAAACATTAATTTGTAAGACATTCTAGACTTCTTATCATGTAGCTTTGATCCTAAGCTCCTAGAAAATGGAACTCGGGGAGTAGTTATTGATGCAAATTTAAAAGGTTAGAAAGTAATCATTTTTTGTCCAATATTTTTGTGGTTAATTCATCGTCAGTGTAAGTAAATCAAGAAATTTGGTACACACCATATATTGCACCGTTCCTGTGTTTGGCCACGAAATGTAAGCAAAGGAAAAAGTAGGTAAAAATAGCTACCTGGAGTAGGTTTAAATACCTTGGTAGCTATAAGTAGCTACATGGGTATAGAAATAGTTTTTGGACTGGACCTGTTAAAATGATCAAAACCAACAATGTATTATGTTTAAAAGGTTTCACAAAAAATTGAGGTTATATATCATGACAGAAGCTTGTTATAGAGAGTTTATTATTTGTTTTATAAACAAAGATTGAAGTGTGTTAATTAAATTGTTTATGAAGTTTTCAAAATAAATGGATGACATTGTCGATATAAGCTAGTTTATTGTATATACCACATTTCAAGTATTCTTAATAGGTAAAATGTGTCATTTAAAAGTAAAAATTGTGTGATTGTACAAAATATTAGAATGCTTTAAATTGCAAAATTAACATTTCACTGGTTTGTTTGTAAAAAGACTCCAGTCTTTGTTTATATACATAACACAGATTAATTAAGGCTGAAATATTGCTTTTAATCCTTCCATTCAGAAGGTCCAAATTTTGGTTGTCACTTGTCAACATTAAATGAGTTATATTTTAAATTTTCAACATCAAAAATGAAAACTTTTTTTCAAGAATTGTGAACCAGTCCCTTTAAGTTCGTCATAGATGCCTGCTGTCCGATCCCATTCACTTATTTGTGAATAAAATATTGTTTAAATTAAAAATTGTATTTAAGAGTTCTTTTCAATTCTGAAGTTAACAGGTTAAATATCTCTTCAATGCTCACATTCTTGTTATAAGCTTTGTATGCTATCTGGGCCTAGGATTGGAATTGAATGATTCTTTTCTATTCTCTCGACAGTTGCAACCCCTTTGAGCCTTAGCGTGACAACACCATGCCCTATGAAGTAATTGTTTTAAAAGAAGGCTACAGTAAAGCAGAAGGCCCAGGTAAGGAGTTCCTCAGCAACAAGACAAACTTGATTTATTTGAATAATCATTAAAATCATGTCACATATTTGAAAATTTGTTAGACTAGACGAAGTGTTGTTGTTAAATATCCTTGATGTTATTGGGTTGGTTAAACCTTAGACCTCACCGGTGAATGTATTCAGCCGAGATTATGATAAACCTAGTAATTATGTCTAGGCTAAGTAAGGTCAATATAAACAAGAGGCCCCATGGACCACATTGCTCACCCGACTCACCTTAGCCCTGCTGCTGTTCAGCTATTGTGATTTTAAAAAGATTATTCCTATGCAGATTTTTACCCCATATTGTGGCCCCAACCTATTACCAAAGGGTCAAGACACCATGATACAAGGTCACAAGTTAAAAAGCATGGTATGAAATGTAATATATATACAAAATATAAATAAATTGAAGCAATACCTTAAGCTGTTCAGAATATATTGCCTAAATCAACTTTTCTTAAGAGCTAGTAGGTAAAAATCCAAGGTCAAGATTAAAAGGTCAAAAACTTTGGTACCAAAATATTTAAGGTCTAATGTCCTAAGGAATGCATACATGAAATAATTATGTACAACTCAATATTCAATAGTTATGAGCAAGGTTAAAGTTTCAATAAAATTTTTACATGTCCATCTTTAGAAGGGATGTATTGTGGTACAGTGATGTTTATATGTTTTTCTGTCTGTTTAGGATTTTCTGTTTCTATTTTCATTTCTCTGTCACGTGTAGCTTCTTTTGCAGTGTAGCGGTCGTAGGTGAGCGGATCAAAGGATCTAATTTGAATTAGATTGTAGAACTTATAAAGTGCAAATTATGTTTCAAAAACATTCAGTACATGTCTATGACATCTCAATACTTCCTATTACCAGCCCGTCAGAGTTATCGCGCTTTGATGACTCCTGCACGTCAATGAACAAGTCTCGCGAGCAAGTGCGAGATTACCGGGACATAAGCAAAACGTTGATCCCCCAGTTTTTTAAAATATATATATTTTAAAAAAAAAACATGGTGTCATGGTAAAATAGCCATTAGTCAAATTACATTTTTAAAAATCTAACACTAATATATAAGACTAATGTGTTTTTGAACGTCATCACATCTGTTTCAAAAAATTAAAAAATCGATGTCTATCGACATATGTAATTTTTGAAATAGCTTAGATGAAGTTCGAAAACATAACAGTTGTGTTAATTAGTGTTATAAACGTCTCAAAATAAAAAAAATTGCAGTTTGACAGATGGATAATTTATTTTCAAATACTGGAAGAGGAGGGGGGAAGGGGTTACATGTATACTTACAAAGTCCATGCCATATGTACCTGCGCTAATTGTATGATAGAATATCTTCATAGTCTGAAAGAATAACTTTACAAGCATATGAATCCCATTATTTGCAAGAAAATTTCGTTATGTTGGATATGCATAGGTTTTTTCCTTTACAGTTCTTCTTGCGGTTGATGCTTTATATCGGTCAAATTTAGCAAATTCAGTACCTGTGCTCCCTCACATAGTTTAACAAGTTTGTCTTTTTTCTTGTTAAAATAATTAATTTCTTTTAACTTTAGAATTTTGATCAGTGTTGTGTTCTGCAGTTGATTATAATTTGTATTCAATGCCATATTTGTTTACGTTGTCCCGGTAGCATGACTTTACGCACCTTTAATTTGAAGAGTTCCACTAATGGAAATCAAAAGTATCACCTCATAGCCTAAGGCTTACAATATACATATATGTTCTATGACATCTCCGTTACCTCCTAGCCTAAGACATATAATATACATATACAGGTGCCTAAGACATATAATATACATATACAGGTGCCTAAGACGTATAATATACATATACAGGTGTCTAAGACATATAATATACATATACAGGTGTCTAAGATGTATAATATACATATACAGGTGTCTAAGACATATAATATACATATACAGGTGTCTAAGACATATAATATACATATACAGGTGTCTAAGACGTATAATATACATATACAGGTGTCTAGGACATATAATATACATATACAGGTGTCTAAGACATATAATATACATATACAGGTGTCTAAGACGTATAATATACATATACAGGTGTCTAGGACATATAATATACATATACAGGTGTCTAAGACATATAATATACATATACAGGTGTCTAGGACATATAATATACATATACAGGTGCCTAAGACATATAATATACATATACAGGTGCCTAAGACGTATAATATACATATACAGGTGTCTAAGACATATAATATACATATACAGGTGTCTAAGACATATAATATACATATACAGGTGTCTAAGACATATAATATACATATACAGGTGTCTAAGACATATAATATACATATACAGGTGCCTAAGACATATAATATACATATACAGGTGTCTAAGGATGGGGCCACAATAGGGGATCAAAGTTTTACATACAATTACATAGGGAAAATCTTTAAAAATCTTCTTCTCAAGAATCACTAGGCTAGGAAAGTACAAATTTACAACAGGGGATCAAAGTTTTACATACAAATATATAGTGAAAATCTTTAAAAATCTTCCTCAAGAACCACTGGGCTAGAAAAGTACTAATTGACATGAAAACTTTCTGACATAGTGCAGATTCAAGTTTGTTAAAATCATGGCCCCTGGGGGTAGGATGGGGCCACAATAGGGAATCAAAGTTTTACATACAAATATATCAGGAAATCATTAAAAATCTTCTGAAGAATCACTGGGAAAACTTTATATTTAAATGAAAGCTTTCTGACATAGTGCAGATTCAAGTTTGTTAAAATCATGACCCCCCATGAGTAGGATGGGGTGCAATAGGGGATCAAAGTTTTACATACAAATATAGAGGGAAAATCTTTAAAAATCTTCTCAAGAACCATAGGGCTAAAGAAGTTTACATTTACATGAAAGCTTCCTGACATAGTGCAGATTCAAGTTTGTTAAAATCATGACCCCCGGGGGTAGGATGGAACCACAATAGGGGATCAAAGTTTTACATGCGAATATATAGGGAAAATCTTTAAATTTGGGCCAAGGTGACTCAAGTGAGCAATGGGGCCTATGGGCCTCTTGTTTTCATTCTGACATTTTCGTTCTCCCCCCCCCCCCCCCCCCCCCCAAAAAAACCCCAAAAATTCAAGAGGTCTACATTATTGTAGCTAAGTGAATTCATTGCTAGAATTATTATTAGTAAAATGTATATCTTGCTTAATCAATAAAATATTTATTTACTTCTTTGAATGTTATTTACAAATGTAGTTTGAAATTTTTGCCAAAATTAGAGCCAATTGATTAGCTAGACTATAATTCTTTAGGTCAACAAAGGGCATGTGGAAGCATTAGTTTGATTAAAGGGCCTAAAAACATCATTGTTGACACTGGAAACCCTTGGGACAGAGACAACATTCTGAATGGTAATTCATTTCTTAAGAATAACTGATAGTAATTAGTTCAAATGTCTGTTTGGATCATTAGGGTAGGTGAGTGAGAGTTTGTGGGTTTGGTGTGGGTGTGTATGAGTTTGTGTGTGGGTGTGTATGAGTTTGTGTGTAGGTGTGTATGAGTTTGGTGTGGGTGTGTATGAGTTTGTGTGTGGGTGATGAGTATAAGGCCTAAGAGTGCATGAGTTGTTGAGGAAGGAGGTATAATGGACAAGTGAGAGTTAGTGTGTGAATTAATTGGTGAGTGCAAGTCAGTGGGTGCATGAGTTTGTGTGTGGATAAGTGAGAGTTGGTACTTGTGAGTCTGTGTGTGGATGAGTGAGTGTTGGTACCTGTGAATTTGTGTGTGGATTAGTGAGAGTTGGTACTTGTGAGTTTGTGTATGGGTGAGTGAGAGTTGGTACTTGTGAGTCTGTGTGGGTGAGTGAGAGTTGGTACCTGTGAGTTTGTGTGTGGATGAGTGAGTGTTGGTACCTGTGAGTTTGTGTGTGGATGAGTGAGAGTTGGTACTTGTGAGTTTGTGTGTGGATGAGTGAGTGTTGGTACTTGTGAGTTTGTGTGTGGATGAGTGAGTGTTGGTACCTGTGAGTTTGTGTGTGGATGAGTGAGAGTTGGTACCTGTGAGTTTGTGTGTGGATGAGTGAGAGTTGGTACTTGTGAGTTTGTGTGTGGATGAGTGAGTGTTGGTACCTGTGAGTGGGTGAGTGAGAGTTAGTACTTGTGAGTCTGTGTGGGTGAGTGAGAGTTGGTACTTGTGAGTTTGTGTGTGGATGAGTGAGTGTTGGTACTTGTGAGTTTGTGTGTGGATAAGTGAGTGTTGGTACCTGTGAGTTTGTGTGTGGATGAGTGAGTGTTGGTACCTGTGAGTGGGTGAGTGAGAGTTAGTACTTGTGAGTCTGTGTGGGTGAGTGAGAGTTGGTACTTGTGAGTTTGTGTATGGATGAGTGAGAGTTGGTACCTGTGAGTTTGTGTGTGGATGAGTGAGTGTTGGTACCTGTGAGTCTGTGTGTGGATGAGTGAGAGTTGGTACCTGTGAGTTTGTGTGTGGATGAGTGAGAGTTGGTACCTATGAGTGGGTGAGTGAGAGTTGGTACCTGTGAGTTTGTGTGTGGATGAGTGAGAGTTGGTACCTGTGAGTTTGTGTATGGATGAGTGAGAGTTGGTACTTGTGAGTTTGTGTGTGGATAAGTGAGAGTTGGTACTTGTGAGTTTGTGTGTGGATGAGTGAGAGTTGGTACCTGTGAGTTGGTACTTGTGAGTTTGTGTGTGGATAAGTGAGAGTTGGTACTTGTGAGTTTGTGTGTGGATAAGTGATAGTTGGTACCTGTGAGTTTGTGTGTGGATGAGTGAGAGTTGGTATTTGTGAGTTTGTGTGTGGATAAGTGAGTGTTGGTACCTGTGAATTTGTGTGTGGATTAGTGAGAGTTGGTACTTGTGAGTTTGTGTATGGGTGAGTGAGAGTTGGTACTTGTGAGTCTGTGTGGGTGAGTGAGAGTTGGTACCTGTGAGTTTGTGTGTGGATGAGTGAGTGTTGGTACCTGTGAGTTTGTGTGTGGATGAGTGAGAGTTGGTGTTGGTGTGTATGAGTTTGTGTGTGGGTGTGTATGAGTTTGTGTGTAGGTGTGTATGAGTTTGGTGTGGGTGTGTATGAGTTTGTGTGTGGGTGATGAGTATAAGGCCTAAGAGTGCATGAATTGTTGAGGAAGGAGGTATAATGGACAAGTGAGAGTTAGTGTGTGAATTAATTGGTGAGTGCAAGTCAGTGGGTGCATGAGTTTGTGTGTGGATAAGTGAGAGTTGGTACTTGTGAGTCTGTGTGTGGATGAGTGAGTGTTGGTACCTGTGAATTTGTGTGTGGATGAGTGAGAGTTGGTACTTGTGAGTTTGTGTATGGGTGAGTGAGAGTTGGTACTTGTGAGTCTGTGTGGGTGAGTGAGAGTTGGTACCTGTGAGTTTGTGTGTGGATGAGTGAGAGTTGGTACCTGTGAGTTTGTGTGTGGATGAGTGAGAGTTGGTACTTGTGAGTTTGTGTGTGGATGAGTGAGTGTTGGTACCTGTGAGTGGGTGAGTGAGAGTTAGTACTTGTGAGTCTGTGTGGGTGAGTGAGAGTTGGTACTTGTGAGTTTGTGTGTGGATAAGTGAGTGTTGGTACCTGTGAGTTTGTGTGTGGATGAGTGAGTGTTGGTACCTGTGAGTGGGTGAGTGAGAGTTAGTACTTGTGAGTCTGTGTGGGTGAGTGAGAGTTGGTACTTGTGAGTTTGTGTATGGATGAGTGAGAGTTGGTACCTGTGAGTTTGTGTGTGGATGAGTGAGTGTTGGTACCTGTGAGTCTGTGTGTGGATGAGTGAGAGTTGGTACCTGTGAGTTTGTGTGTGGATGAGTGAGAGTTGGTACCTATGAGTGGGTGAGTGAGAGTTGGTACCTGTGAGTTTGTGTGTGGATGAGTGAGAGTTGGTACCTGTGAGTTTGTGTATGGATGAGTGAGAGTTGGTACTTGTGAGTTTGTGTGTGGATAAGTGAGAGTTGGTACTTGTGAGTTTGTGTGTGGATGAGTGAGAGTTGGTACCTGTGAGTTGGTACTTGTGAGTTTGTGTGTGGATAAGTGAGAGTTGGTACTTGTGAGTTTGTGTGTGGATAAGTGATAGTTGGTACCTGTGAGTTTGTGTGTGGATGAGTGAGAGTTGGTATTTGTGAGTTTGTGTGTGGATAAGTGAGTGTTGGTACCTGTGAATTTGTGTGTGGATTAGTGAGAGTTGGTACTTGTGAGTTTGTGTATGGGTGAGTGAGAGTTGGTACTTGTGAGTCTGTGTGGGTGAGTGAGAGTTGGTACCTGTGAGTTTGTGTGTGGATGAGTGAGTGTTGGTACCTGTGAGTTTGTGTGTGGATGAGTGAGAGTTGGTGTTGGTGTGTATGAGTTTGTGTGTGGGTGTGTATGAGTTTGTGTGTAGGTGTGTATGAGTTTGGTGTGGGTGTGTATGAGTTTGTGTGTGGGTGATGAGTATAAGGCCTAAGAGTGCATGAATTGTTGAGGAAGGAGGTATAATGGACAAGTGAGAGTTAGTGTGTGAATTAATTGGTGAGTGCAAGTCAGTGGGTGCATGAGTTTGTGTGTGGATAAGTGAGAGTTGGTACTTGTGAGTCTGTGTGTGGATGAGTGAGTGTTGGTACCTGTGAATTTGTGTGTGGATGAGTGAGAGTTGGTACTTGTGAGTTTGTGTATGGGTGAGTGAGAGTTGGTACTTGTGAGTCTGTGTGGGTGAGTGAGAGTTGGTACCTGTGAGTTTGTGTGTGGATGAGTGAGTGTTGGTACCTGTGAGTTTGTGTGTGGATGAGTGAGAGTTGGTACTTGTGAGTTTGTGTGTGGATGAGTGAGTGTTGGTACTTGTGAGTTTGTGTGTGGATGAGTGAGTGTTGGTACCTGTGAGTTTGTGTGTGGATGAGTGAGAGTTGGTACCTGTGAGTTTGTGTGTGGATGAGTGAGAGTTGGTACTTGTGAGTTTGTGTGTGGATGAGTGAGTGTTGGTACCTGTGAGTGGGTGAGTGAGAGTTAGTACTTGTGAGTCTGTGTGGGTGAGTGAGAGTTGGTACTTGTGAGTTTGTGTGTGGATGAGTGAGTGTTGGTACTTGTGAGTTTGTGTGTGGATAAGTGAGTGTTGGTACCTGTGAGTTTGTGTGTGGATGAGTGAGTGTTGGTACCTGTGAGTGGGTGAGTGAGAGTTAGTACTTGTGAGTCTGTGTGGGTGAGTGAGAGTTGGTACTTGTGAGTTTGTGTATGGATGAGTGAGAGTTGGTACCTGTGAGTTTGTGTGTGGATGAGTGAGTGTTGGTACCTGTGAGTCTGTGTGTGGATGAGTGAGAGTTGGTACCTGTGAGTTTGTGTGTGGATGAGTGAGAGTTGGTACCTATGAGTGGGTGAGTGAGAGTTGGTACCTGTGAGTTTGTGTGTGGATGAGTGAGAGTTGGTACCTGTGAGTTTGTGTATGGATGAGTGAGAGTTGGTACTTGTGAGTTTGTGTGTGGATAAGTGAGAGTTGGTACTTGTGAGTTTGTGTGTGGATGAGTGAGAGTTGGTACCTGTGAGTTGGTACTTGTGAGTTTGTGTGTGGATAAGTGAGAGTTGGTACTTGTGAGTTTGTGTGTGGATAAGTGATAGTTGGTACCTGTGAGTTTGTGTGTGGATGAGTGAGAGTTGGTATTTGTGAGTTTGTGTGTGGATAAGTGAGTGTTGGTACCTGTGAATTTGTGTGTGGATTAGTGAGAGTTGGTACTTGTGAGTTTGTGTATGGGTGAGTGAGAGTTGGTACTTGTGAGTCTGTGTGGGTGAGTGAGAGTTGGTACCTGTGAGTTTGTGTGTGGATGAGTGAGTGTTGGTACCTGTGAGTTTGTGTGTGGATGAGTGAGAGTTGGTGTTGGTGTGTATGAGTTTGTGTGTGGGTGTGTATGAGTTTGTGTGTAGGTGTGTATGAGTTTGGTGTGGGTGTGTATGAGTTTGTGTGTGGGTGATGAGTATAAGGCCTAAGAGTGCATGAATTGTTGAGGAAGGAGGTATAATGGACAAGTGAGAGTTAGTGTGTGAATTAATTGGTGAGTGCAAGTCAGTGGGTGCATGAGTTTGTGTGTGGATAAGTGAGAGTTGGTACTTGTGAGTCTGTGTGTGGATGAGTGAGTGTTGGTACCTGTGAATTTGTGTGTGGATGAGTGAGAGTTGGTACTTGTGAGTTTGTGTATGGGTGAGTGAGAGTTGGTACTTGTGAGTCTGTGTGGGTGAGTGAGAGTTGGTACCTGTGAGTTTGTGTGTGGATGAGTGAGTGTTGGTACCTGTGAGTTTGTGTGTGGATGAGTGAGAGTTGGTACTTGTGAGTTTGTGTGTGGATGAGTGAGTGTTGGTACTTGTGAGTTTGTGTGTGGATGAGTGAGTGTTGGTACCTGTGAGTTTGTGTGTGGATGAGTGAGTGTTGGTACCTGTGAGTGGGTGAGTGAGAGTTAGTACTTGTGAGTCTGTGTGGGTGAGTGAGAGTTGGTACTTGTGAGTTTGTGTATGGATGAGTGAGAGTTGGTACCTGTGAGTTTGTGTGTGGATGAGTGAGTGTTGGTACCTGTGAGTCTGTGTGTGGATGAGTGAGAGTTGGTACCTGTGAGTTTGTGTGTGGATGAGTGAGAGTTGGTACCTATGAGTGGGTGAGTGAGAGTTGGTACCTGTGAGTTTGTGTGTGGATGAGTGAGAGTTGGTACCTGTGAGTTTGTGTATGGATGAGTGAGAGTTGGTACTTGTGAGTTTGTGTGTGGATAAGTGAGAGTTGGTACTTGTGAGTTTGTGTGTGGATGAGTGAGAGTTGGTACCTGTGAGTTGGTACTTGTGAGTTTGTGTGTGGATAAGTGAGAGTTGGTACTTGTGAGTTTGTGTGTGGATGAGTGAGAGTTGGTACCTGTGAGTTTGTGTATGGATGAGTGAGAGTTGGTACTTGTGAGTTTGTGTGTGGATAAGTGAGAGTTGGTACTTGTGAGTTTGTGTGTGGATGAGTGAGAGTTGGTACCTGTGAGTTGGTACTTGTGAGTTTGTGTGTGGATAAGTGAGAGTTGGTACTTGTGAGTTTGTGTGTGGATGAGTGATAGTTGGTACCTGTGAGTTTGTGTGTGGATAAGTGAGAGTTGGTACCTGTGAGTTTGTGTGTGGATGAGTGAGAGTTGGTACTTGTGAGTTTGTGTGTGGGTGAGTGAGAGTTGGTACCTGTGAGTTTGTGTGTGGATGAGTGAGAGTTGGTACTTGTGAGTTTGTGTATGGATGAGTGAGAGTTGGTACCTGTGAGTGGGTGAGTGAGAGTTAGTACTTGTGAGTCTGTGTGGGTGAGTGAGAGTTGGTACTTGTGAGTTTGTGTGTGGATGAGTGAGTGTTGGTACCTGTGAGTGGGTGAGTGAGAGTTAGTACTTGTGAGTCTGTGTGGGTGAGTGAGTGTTGGTACCTGTGAGTTTGTGTGTGGATGAGTGAGAGTTGGTACTTGTGAGTTTGTGTGTGGATAAGTGAGTGTTGGTACCTGTGAGTTTGTGTGTGGATAAGTGAGAGTTGGTACCTGTGAGTTTGTGTGTGGATGAGTGAGAGTTGGTACCTATGAGTGGGTGAGTGAGAGTTGGTACCTGTGAGTTTGTGTGTGGATGAGTAAGGGTTGGTACCTGGGAATTTGTGTGTGGGTGAGTGAGAGTTGGTACTTGTGAGTTTGTGTGTGGAAGAGTGAGAATTGGTATTTGTGAGTCTGTGTGTGGGTGAGTGAGAGTTGGTACCTGTGAGTGGGTGAGTGAGAGTTAATACATGTGAGTCTGTGTGTGGATGAGTGAGAGTTGGTACCTGTGGGTGGATGAGTGAGAGTTGGTACTTATGAGTTTGTGTGTGGAAGAGTGAGAGTTGGTATTTGTGAATCTGTGTGTGGATGAGTGAGAGTTGGTACCTGTGAGTGGGTGAGTGAGAGTTAGTACATGTGAGTCTGTGTGTGGATGAGTGAGAGTTGGTACTTGTAAGTATGTGTGTGGATGAGTGAGTGTTGGAACTTGTGAGTTTGTGTGTGGATGAGCGAGTGTTGGTACCTGTGAGTGGGTGAATGAGAGTTAGTACATGTGAGTCTGTGTGTGGATGAGTGAGAGTTGGTACTTGTAAGTGAGTTTGTTTGTGGATGAGTCAGTCAATGAGTGGTGGTTGAATTAGAGTGGATGTGTGAGTTTGGTATTAAAGGGAGTGAGTGAGTTGGAAAGAGGGAAGTTAGGTAAGTAAGAATTGATGGGTGAGTTTGTGTATGGATGACTCAGTCAAACAGTGGTTGAATTAGAGTGAGTGGTAGCCTAGAGATGGTTAGAGAGGGAGATTGATGGAAGAGTCAATGTTCCCAAAGGGGAGAGGGAGGTGGATGGAAGGGCCATTGTTGCCAAGGAATGGTTGAGTGACCGCAGTATGAAATACAGTAGGTAGTTGTGAAGGCTTATTCTGCTTTGTAGTGTTGTCATTTTCCAAATGTAAGACAACCCTCCACCCCCCCCCCCCCCCCCCCTGACATTTCTCTATATCTTTATACTGATATATATGCTGTTATAATGTCTTAGTAACTGTTGGTCATCAATATTGAAATAAGCATTGCCAGGAGTCTGATAGATCCTCCAGATTCCTTATTTTACGTGAGTAATTAATATGAAAAAAAAAAAATTACTCGTATACATCAGATCATATGATCATGAATTCGCATGTGATCTGTTAATCAAGAGTTCTTACATGTATTTTAACAACAGAAAAATAAAAGCAAATGATTTTATTTCACAAGTGATGCCTCTTGCAAAATTATGCAATAATAAATCCCCTGCGTACTGTTAGGAATCTACAGTATGTGTAAATACATAAAACCTCCTGCATACCAGAATATCACTAACACTTTGATAATGTATTTCAGGTCTTAAACAGAATGGACTTTCTCCAGAAAATATACAATATTGTGTGTGTACTCATGGCCATTCCGATCATGTTGGAAACCTGAACCTCTTCTGTAATGCTGTTCACATTCTGTCCTATGATATATGTATTGGGGATCAATACCAAATGCACGATTTCAAAATGGTAGTATCATTGTTCATTGTATTCTGTATTAACTCACAAGGGTGACCTGCTGCTTCAGTCACTGCTCATCACATGTCCGTCAAGTTTGATATTCCAATCAATGTCATTTTAGGATTTTCAACTGTGAACAGGAAATTATTTTTTCTTTCTTTTTGTGTGTCTAGGGAATTCCTTATGAGATAGATGATGATGTGGAGGTGGTTCCCACCCCCGGACACACAGGTACGGACATCTCCGTTATTGTCAGCAACACGGATCTAGGAACTGTGGCAGTAACAGGTATCTTAACATCTTAACATAACATCAGTATACATAAAACATCAGTATTCACATAACATCAGTATACACATAACATCAATATACACAAAACATCAATATACACATAACATCAATATACACATAACATTAGTATACATATAACATCAGTATACATATAACATCAGTATACACATAACATCAATATACACATAACATCAGTATACACATAACATCAGTATACACATAACATCAATATACATATAACATCAGTATACACATAACATCAATATACACATAACATTAATATACACATAACATCAGTATACACATAACATCAGTATACACATAACATCAATATACATATAACATCAGTATACACATAACATCAATATACACATAACATCAATATACACACAACATCAGTATACACATAACATCAGTATACACATAACATCAATATACACATAACATCAATATACACATAACATTAATATACACATAACATTAATATACATATAACATCAGTATACATATAACATCAATATACACATAACATCAATATACATATAACATCAGTATACACATAACATCAATATACACATAACATCAGTATACACATAACATCAATATACCACATAACATCAATATACACATAACATCAATATACACATAACATCAATATACACACAACATCAGTATACACATAACATCAATATACACATAACATCAATATACATATAACATCAGTATACACATAACATCAGTATACACATAACATCAATATACATATAACATCAGTATACACATAACATCAATATACACATAACATCAATATACACACAACATCAGTATACACATAACATCAATATACATATAACATCAATATACACATAACATCAATATACACATAACATCAGTATACACATAACATTAGTATACATATAACATCAGTATACATATAACATCAATATACACATAACATCAATATACACATAACATCAGTATACATATAACATCAATATACACATAACATTAGTATACATATAACATCAGTATACATATAACATCAGTATACACATAACATCAATATACACATAACATCAGTATACAACATCAATATACACATAACATCAATATACACATAACATCAATATACACACAACATCAGTATACACATAACATCAATATACACATAACATCAATATACATATAACATCAGTATACATATAACATCAGTATACACATAACATTAATATACACATAACATCAATATACACATAACATCAATATACACATAACATCAGTATACACACAACATCAGTATACACATAACATCAATATACACATAACATCAATATACACATAACATTAATATACACATAACATCAATATACACATAACATCAGTATACATATAACATCAATATACATATAAAATCAATATACACATAACATCAATATACACATAACATTAATATACACATAACATCAATATACACATAACATCAGTATACACATAACATCAATATACACATAACATCAAAATACACACAACATCAGTATACACATAACATCAATATACACATAACATCAATATACATATAACATCAATATACACATAACATCAATATACACATAACATTAATATACACATAACATCAATATACACATAACATCAATATACACATAACATCAATATACACATAACATTAATATACACATAACATCAATATACATATAACATCAGTATTCACATAACATCAATATACACACAAGATCAGTATACACATAACATTAATATACACATAACATCAGTATACACATAACATCAGTATACATATAACATCAATATATACATAACATCAGTATACACATACCATCAATATACACACAACATCAGTATACACATAACATCAGTATACACATACCATCAGTATACACATAACATCAATATACACACAACATCAGTATATACATAACATCAGTATACACATACCATCAGTATACACATAACATCAATATACATATAACATCAGTATACATATAACATCACTATACACATAACATTAATATACATATAACATCAGTATACACATAACATCAATATACACATAACATCAATATACACACAACATCAATATACACATAACATTAATATACATATAACATTAATATACATATAACATCAATATACCACAACATCAATATACACACAAGATCAGTATACACATAACATCAATATACACATAACATCAGTATACACATAACATCAGTATACACATCACATCAATATACACACAACATCAGTATACATATAACATCAATATACATATAACATCAATATACACATAACATCAGTATACACATAACATCAGTATACACATAACATCAATATACATATAACATCAATATACACATAACATCAATATACACATAACATTAATATACATATAACATCAATATACCACAACATCAATATACACACAACATCAGTATACACATAACATCAATATACACATAACATCAGTATATACATAACATTAATATACACATAACATCAGTATACACATAACATCAATATACACATAACATCAGTATACACATAACATCAGTATACACATAACATCAATATACACATAACATTAATATACACATAATATTAATATACACATAACATCAATATACACATAACATCAGTATACACACAACATCAATATACACATAACATTAATATACACATAACATCAATATACACATAACATCAATATACACATAACATTAATATACACATAACATTAATATACACATAACATCAATATACACATAACATTAATATACATATAACATCAATATACCACAACATCAATATACACACAACATCAGTATACACATAACATCAATATACACATAACATCAGTATACACACAACATCAGTATACATATAACATCAATATACATATAACATCAATATACACATAACATCAGTATACACATAACATCAGTATACACATAACATCAATATACACATAACATCAGTATACACACAACATCAGTATACATATAACATCAATATACATATAACATCAATATACACATAACATCAGTATACACATAACATCAGTATACACATAACATCAATATACACATAACATTAATATACACATAACATTAATATACACATAACATCAATATACACATAACATTAATATACATATAACATCAATATACCACAACATCAATATACACACAACATCAGTATACACATAACATCAATATACACATAACATCAATATACACATAACATCAATATACACACAACATCAATATACACATAACATCAATATACACATACCATCAGTATACACATAACATTAATATACACATAACATCAATATACACATAACATTAATATACATATAACATTAATATACACATAACATCAGTATATACATAACATTAATATACACATAACATCAATATACACACAACATCAGTATACACATAACATCAATATACACATAACATCAGTATACACATAACATTAATATACACATAACATCAATATACACATAACATTAATATACATATAACATTAATATACACATAACATCAATATACACATAACATTAATATACATATAACATCAATATACCACAACATCAATATACACACAACATCAGTATACACATAACATCAATATACACATAACATCAGTATACACATAACATCAGTATACACATCACATCAATATACACACAACATCAGTATACATATAACATCAATATACATATAACATCAATATACACATAACATCAGTATACACATAACATCAGTATACACATAACATCAATATACACACAACATCAGTATACATATAACATTAATATACACATAACATTAATATACACATAACATCAATATACACACAACATCAGTATACACATAACATCAGTATACACATAACATCAATATACACACAACATCAGTATACACATAACATCAGTATACACATACCATCAGTATACACATAACATCAATATACACACAACATCAGTATATACATAACATCAGTATACACATACCATCAGTATACACATAACATCAATATACATATAACATCAGTATACATATAACATCAGTATTCACATAACATCAGTATATACATAACATCAGTATACACATAACATCACTATACACATAACATTAATATACACATAACATTAATATACACATAACATCAATATACACACAACATCAGTATACACATAACATCAGTATACACATAACATCAGTATATACATAACATCAAAATACACACAACATCAGTATATACATAACATTAATATACACATAACATCAATATACACATAACATCAATATACACATAACATTAGTATACACATAACATCAATATACACATAACATCAGTATACACATAACATCAATATACACATAACATCAATATACACATAACATCAGTATATACATAACATCAATATACACATAACATCAATATACACACAACATCAGTATACACATAACATCAGTATACACATACCATCAGTATACACATAACATCAATATACACACAACATCAGTATACACATAACATCAGTATACACATAACATCAGTATATACATAACATCAATATACACACAACATCAGTATACACATAACATCAATATACACATAACATTAATATACACACAACATCAATATACACATAACATTAATATACACATAACATCAGTATACACATAACATCAATATACACATAACATCAGTATACATATAACATCAATATACACATAACATCAATATACACATAACATCAGTATACACATAACATCAATATACACATAACATCAATATACACATAACATCAGTATACATATAACATCAGTATACACATAACATTAATATACACACAACATCAGTATATACATAACATCAGTATACATATAACATCAATATACACACAACATTAGTATACACATAACATCAGTATACACATAACATCAATATACACATAACATCAGTATACACATAACATCAATATACACATAACATCAATATACACATAACATCAATATGCATATAACATCAATATACACATAACATCAGTATACATATAACATCAGTATACACATAACATCAATATACACATAACATCAGTATACACATAACATCAATATACACATAACATCAATATACACATAACATCAGTATACACATAACATCAGTATACACATAACATCAGTATACACATAACATCAATATACACATAACATCAGTATACACATAACATCAATATACACATAACATCAATATACACATAACATCAATATACATATAACATCAATATACACATAACATCAGTATACATATAACATCAGTATACACATAACATCAATATACACATAACATCAATATACACATAACATCAGTATACACATAACATCAGTATACACATAACATCAGTATACATATAACATCAATATACACATAACATCAGTATACATATAACATCAATATACATATAACATCAGTATACATATAACATTAGTATACACATAACATCAGTATACACATAACATCAATATACACACAACATCAGTATACACATAACATCAGTATACACATAACATCAGTATACATATAACATCAATATACACACAACATCGATATACACATAACATCAATATACACATAGCATCAATATACACATAGCATCAATATACACATAACATCAGTATACATATAACATCAATATACACATAACATCAATATACACATAGCATCAATATACACATAACATCAGTATACATATAACATCAATATACACATAACATCAGTATACATATAACATCAATATACACATAACATCAGTATACATATAACATTAGTATACACATAACATCAGTATACACATAACATCAATATACACACAACATCAGTATACACATAACATCAATATACACATAACATCAATATACACATAACATCAATATACACACAACATCAATATACACATAACATCAGTATACACATAGCATCAATATACACACAACATCAGTATACACATAACATCAGTATACACATAACATCAATATACACATAACATCAATATACACATAGCATCAATATACACATAACATCAGTATACACATAACATTAATATACACATAACATTAATATACACATAACATCAATATACACATAACATTAATATACACATAACATCAATATACACACAACATCAGTATACACATAACATCAGTATACACATAACATCAGTATACACATAACATCAGTATACACATAACATCAGTATACACATAACATCAGTATACACACAACATCAGTATACACTTAACATCAATATACACACAACATCAGTATACACATAACATCAGTATACACATAACATCAGTAAACATATAACATCAATATACACACAACATCAATATACACATAACATCAGTATACACATAACATCAATATACACACAACATCAGTATACACATAACATCAGTATACACATAACATCAGTATACACATAACATCAGTATATACATAACATCAATATACACACAACATCAGTGTACACATAACATCAGTATACACATAACATCAATATACACATAACATCAATATACATATAAAATCAATATACACATAACATCAATATATACATAACATCAATATACACATAACATCAGTATACACATAACATCAGTATGTATGAAATACATTTGGGTTATGATAAGAAAACATGATAGAAAAACCAAGCTTATATATTATTTATATCTTGAGATAGTTTTCCTAAGTCAAGGGTTTTTGATAAAAAGTTGTCAGTTGTCAGTCAGTGGTAGGGTTGTTGTAAATGTTTTACATTTTTTACTTCTTCTCTAGAACCACTAGACCAATTTTCACCAAACTTGTCCAAAGCAACCTTGGGTAAACGAAAGGGGAATCTTTTTTTTTTCAAATGACAAATGAAAGGTCATGTCCCTTTCCAATAGGAGATAATTATGCCCCACACAATGAGTTGCGGAGGGCGTAATGTTTTTGATGTGTCAGTCCTTCCTGTTCTTGTAATTCAACACCTCTGAAACCGTTCAACAGAATTTCATGAAACTTTGTAGTAAATAAGGACTAATTTGCTGTGTAGATATGCATATTCACAGGAAATTCAGATTTTTTTGTCTGGAAGTTATGCCCCTTTTGAATTTAGAAGTATGGTCTTGTCAGCTAAACTCCTCTGAAACCACTTAAAAGAATTTTATGAAACTTTGTAGTTAAAAAGTATTTACTGTATAGATGTGCATACTTATTTGATTTTTTTTGGGAGTCATGCCCCTTTTGAAAGTAGAGGTTTGGCCAAAATATACTATTGGTGCAACTTGCATGAAACTGGTTTTCAAGCCATATGTACCAATTAAAAACTATTTCTGTTTTAATATTTTACACAATATAACAATGACTTGAGTACATGTGTGAAAATATAACAGTATAACACAGAAGCAAGAATTTGTTGTATTTTTTTCATAACATTGTCATTCAATATGTGTAGCATTGTCATTCAATATGTGTAGCATTGCCATTCAATATGCATAGCATTGTCATTCATTGTGTGTTAGCATTGTCATTCATTTTTGGGGCGAGGGATACCGTAAATCTGGATATTTTTGCGTCAATTTATTTTTGCGAATTTGAGTAAAAAGCCTATATATTTATTTTTGTGTTTCGTATTTTTGTGAATTTATGCTGGAGCTAAAATAAATTGACAAATAAAATAGACTTCTTCAAGTTAAAATCACTAAAATGTCGCAAATCTTTTGGTGTCCCATGTTCAAATGCATATTTGGCCACTTTGGCTCTCATTCTATCTGTTATAATCGTGTAATTTCCTCTTTTTTTAAGGACTTGGTGAAGATAGTTGGTAAAATGGGTAGTAAAAACCGGGCCGGGCCGGGTCAGATCACCTTCGTAATCCGAATTTTTTAGTTTTCTTCCTTATTTTATTTTCGTTTGGTGTGAAACTTCTTAATCATAATGTGGATGATACATTGGATCTTCGCTACAAAAATTACGGCATAATTTTGCTTCACTGTGAAAATATCAACGTTTGTTTATTTCAGGTTGGTAAAATGGGTAGCAAGGAAAAATACACATTTTTCTGCGATTACGATTGAACTATGTGACACAACAATGAAACTACACATGATTTAGATAAATATTATGATAATTTATCACCAAAATGCTGTAGCAATTGTTTTACGATTCTTATATATTTAATATTCACGATTTATTAAAACCCGGGCCAAAAGGAAACCGGATACGGTAACCCGGGCCAGATATTAAAATTCCGAATAAAATGAGGATGTTAGCTATATCACGTGCACGATCTCCTGAAACGTGACATTGCACGGTTTTTACCACTTGGAGGTATCCTCATAAGAACCATCTTTTTAATTTAAATTTTAACCTAACTATCATTAAGTTACTTACGACGGCGTATTCGTGCCAATTTAACCTAGCAGAAAAAAATAAAAATAATCGTTTCTACGATTTATTAAATGGTAGAAACGATGTAAAAAGTCGTTTCTACGATTTAGAAAGTCGTTTCTACGATTTAAAAAGTTGTTTCTACGATTTATTAAATCGTTTCTACGATTTAAAAAGTCGTTTATACGATTTAGAAAGTCGTTTCTACAATTTAGGAAATAGTAGAAACGATTTAAAAAGTCGTTTCTACGATTTTTAGGTCTCGGGTGATATTACAATTGCTTGTCGTCTGTCATCGTGCGTTAACAATTGAACATTTCTAACTTCTTGATAAGTATGATCATTCCAATTCCTTTCAAATTTGGTATGAAGCATCTTTGGGACAAAGGGGACATAGATTTCAGGACTCCTACATCCCTTGAGCCTTAAAGGCAGGGCAAAAACTGCCACAAAATTGAAGGCCTACCAAAATTGCAATTTTCATGATCCTCAAATTTAACAAGCATATTATGCAGACTTACTTGAGTGCCATTTTGAAAATAAAATTTATGTACATATACTGTGTTTTTAATTGTTTCATTTAAAAATTAGATATATAATACCATCATTTTATATTATATGCACACTTCATATCTTGACGTTTTAAGATGTTTTTAAATTATATATCTTTTATCAATAAAGAAATGAATACTAGCACTATAAATACAATATTTTAAGTCATTATTATACAGATCATAATTAGTATGGTTAAAATGTGTTTAATTTTTAATAAATTACCATTTTTTTTTAATTTTAATCAGGCAAGATATACATAGTAATTAATTGCTCTCCATATAATCCTCTTCAAACCCTATCTTCAGTTTAAATTTTCATAAAGTAGACATAATTTGTCAGTCGGTGATATTTTTTAGGACCATTATTATTGGTTAATTAATCAAAGCATTAGCAATTAAATCGGAATAAATAACGCCGGCCCGGGTCGACTGCATCCGGTTTCCTTTTGGCCCGGGTTTGGAAAAATCGCCGATAATTAAGATAAAAGGCATTTAAATGGTCAAATAATGCATTAAGTATCAAATTCAACTCTATGTAAATTGAAAAAATGCTAGGTTTTCAGCAGCAGATGCATATTATACAGAAAATATGCAATAATGTGTGTTTTGGTCTCACTACCCATTTTACCAACCAGATTTCATAAAATCATTGAATTCCTTACCTACAGGTAATATTATGTGCTATAATTTGTGGCGAAGACTAAATATATCATTGAGAATATATTCCGTAAGTTTCAAAAGAAACAATGACAAATCAACGAAGAAAACTAAAAAATTCGGATTACGAAGGTGATCTGACCCGGACCGGCCCGGTTTTTACTACCCATTTTACCAACTATCCTTGGTGAACTGTATAGAATCTTCAACTCCTCGCTAACCAGCGTTCTCGCTATACTATTTGCATTATCAGTTAAAAGCACAGGCCGCTCCTCTCTATTAAAATATTTTAAAATCTTGAGTTAAAACTGCCCATCGATAAACTACCTATAACCCGGCAGATTAGTTATGCATGAGAAATATCAAATTGCCAGTATTGATCACTATTTATACACCTAGGAGTTAATACAACTGACCATCGAATTGGTGAATCTAGAATTTTTTTGAGAAAAATATTTTTGCAAATCCAACTGACTCGCAAAAATGCTAAAAATTAATCGACGACAAAAATAACCAGATTTACAGTATGTAAGTTTGCTCACTTTTCCTTTCATTAACAATAGTAAATATAGGGTTGGGTTATAAAAATTTTCTCAAGAATCAAAAGCTAGCAAAGACTTGAATGAAAGCTTACAAATTATATAATGAAGATTGAAATTTGTGTAAACCATGAGCCAGGCCAGGTCACAATAGGGGTTCAAATCTTTATGCATAGGAATATATAGGAATATTCTTCAAATAAAAAAATACAATCCAAGGGAAAAATTTGAAACATTCCAAATAAATAGACCATCTATCGTTCACCATGCACTTACTGTTCACCATTCGCTCACCTTGTGTTCACTGATCAGGTGGGGAAGTAGAACGTTTCAGGGACTGTAGGGCTATGTGGACAATGGGTGTCAGCCAGGGTAGCTCAGTGGTTGAAGCGTCTGACTAGTAATGCAGGGGTCATGGGTTCGATTCCTGGTCCTGCCAAAAACATTTCTCCTTTTCTATATGTTACATTTGGCACTGTTGACCACTCCTGGACTTTGGGTAAAAGTCCTGCAAGGAGCAAAAGAATCTAGGTTATGTGTCTTAGAGGATGGAATGAAAATGTAGTAGTTATAGGGCTATGGCTCAGTGGTTAGAGCACCTGACTAGTAATGCAGGGGTCTGGGCTCAGTGGTTAGAGCACCTGACTAGTAATGCAGGGGGTTTGGGCTCAGCGCTTAGAACACCTGACTAGTAATGCAGGGGTCTGGGCTCAGTGCTTAGAGCACCTGACTAGTAACGCAGGGGTCCGGGCTCAGTGGTTAGAGCACCTGACTAGTAATGAGGGGTCTGGGCTCAGTGCGTAGAGCACCTGACTAGTAATGCAGGGGTCCGGGCTCAGTGGTTAGAGCACCTGACTAGTAATGAGGGGGTCTGGGCTCAGTGCTTAGAGCACCTGACTAGTAATGCAGGGGTCCGGGCTCAGTGGTTAGAGCACCTGACTAGTAATGAGGGGTCTGGGCTCAGTGCTTAGAGCACCTGACTAGTAATGCAGGGGTCTGGGCTCAGTGCTTAGAGCACCTGACTAGTAATGCAGGGGTCCGGGCTCAGTGCTTAGAGCACCTGACTAGTAATGCAGGGGTTCAGGCTCAGTGCTTAGAACACCTGACTAGTAATGCAGGGGTCTGGGCTCAGTGTTTAGAGCACCTGACTAGTAATGAGGGGTCTGGGCTCAGTGCTTAGAGCACCTGACTAGTAATGCAGGGGTCTGGGCTCAGTGCTTAGAACACCTGACTAGTAATGCAGGGGGTTTGGGCTCAGCGCTTAGAGCACCTGACTAGTAATGAAGGGGTATGGGCTCAGTGGTTAGAGCACCTGACAAGTAATGCAGGAGTTTGGGGTCCAGCCCAAAATTTTCTCCTTTCCTATACTACAATATTTTAAAAGAAATGTCCAGAACAGTTGAAGAATTGATTGTCATTTTCACTCACAAAAACTGAAACTTTACCGAGTCTGAGAGATGCAGTTAAAGCAGAAAGAAAATAATACTGTTCTTGAATTCAGTTCTTTGATAACCTTATAGTAAGGCCAATGAGTGTATTGTATGTTGCAGGTGATTTATTTGAATGCTTGGAGGACCTCGAAGAGCCCAGTCTTTGGCAGGACAACAGTGAAAATCCTGAAATTCAAGAACAGCAAAGGATAGAGGTTCTACGCAAAGCTGACTACATCGTTCCTGGACATGGGAAAATGTTCAAGGTTCCTGATGAGTACAAAAGATCGTCCATGAAGGTAGTGATGTTTCGTGAAGAAGTTTACGAAGTTGGGGGCCAAAAAACCACTCTCTGTGAATATGTGGAGATCGAAGACAGCCAGTAATTGGACATTTGATATGGAAGTTAAGATTTCTACATCCTCTGTTGTTTATTACACATTCCTTTATACAATAGTACTATTATTTAGAATGTGATAGTTTCATCAATTTTTGTGGGTATCAAATTTTGCAGATTTGTCAACAATATCATGGAAAGCTACCCTATGCTTTCTTTTTGAGCAAAAGTTGTACATGTGCTTTCAATTGATGATCTCTTGATTTCCTGATCTGGTACATCTATAGATAGATTACCATAGGATTATAATATTCCTCTTTTACTTATATTCCAATATTTCAATTGTGTTATATTACATCCTTAAACTTACATTTGTCTGAATGTGTACACTTGTCTGAATGTGTACACATGTCTGAATGTGTACACTTGTCTGAATGTACACATGTCTGAATGTGTAATTAAGGAGGTATGTTACACCAGAGAAATTTGATATGGATTAAAAGTGCAGGATATGTACATGTATATACAACAATATTTTGAAATTGAAAACTTTCAAATTTACAGTTCAGCAGTCAACATGCTAACCTACTGAGCTATTCAGCTTAGGCAATGAATTTAGAAATGAATTGACAAATATTGCTAATATTTATATTTTCATCCATGTTTTAAAGGGACATGGACACAATTTAAGCTGAAAATTTTAAAATTTTTATTTTTCCATTTTTAATGTTTAGAATGCTTAACTAAGGTACAGTATTTCTAATGGTCAGCAAAAATTTGAACGTCAGTTGTCGAGGTACATGGGAGATACAGAGCTCAAAATTCTGTTATGCATGTAAACAAGGCTCGTGCCATGTTTTTGTTTACATAGATGTAGGTTAAATATACTAGTAAAAGTTTCGTTTAAAGCAAATTTTTTCAATTTACAAGTTTATTCTGAACAGAATTGAATAGTTTCTAGTGTTTGGCATGCACTTCTCATTTTGTTTTAAACATGCTATTTTCTATTAAGCAATCTATATGTAAACAAACACATGGCACGAGCCTTGTTTACATAACAAAGAATTGTGAGTGCTGTATCTCACTTATAATTCAACAACTGCATGAGTGGCATAGCTAGGTTTGAAATATTTGTAAGCAGGGGGTCTGGGGGGCTGCCGCCCCCCAAGAAGCCGAGGACAATTTTCGTAATATGTAACAAAAATTTAACGAAAATATTTGTAAGCACGTGCATCCAGTGCTACAGTGTAGCTACGCCACTGAACTGATATATTCAAATTTTGTTTGAACATTAGATTTTTTAAAGAAAAAAGATATTCTGAATTATTAAAACTTTTTTGCATTGGAATTTATAGATCAGCTGTGTTAATTAAATTGGCTATGTCCCTTATAATGTGTACTATTCAAAGACGAAAATAATACAATGGTTTAATTCAAAAGTTTCTTGATCCACATGCCTGCATGAAATTGTCCAATGTCTGCATAAAAGGAATGTTGTCTTTATTTTTTAACCATTGCACGAGTAACAAATTTGATTCATTAGGTGTTTTATAGATACAACTCTTCTTTATTACATATTTAAATGCAGAGTTTGAAACCAATGTGTTGTTGTTATGAGATTCCTCATTTTTTAGCTCTTCTGAGCCAAAGGCTCAAAGAGCCTAATGCTATGGCCATTTGTGCGGTGTGCGTAAACTTTTTAGAAAAAGGGCTATAACTCAAGAACCCCTTGGCCAATTTTTTTTCAAATTTGTTACAGGGTATCATTGGCCCAAGGGCTTTCATACATACTAAATAGAGGGATGTGACCCTTTAACAAGGGGAGATAATCAGGAAAATACAAACAAAAGTAGTGGTTGCTAAAAAATCTTCTTCTCAAGAACCACAGGGCAGATTATCACCAAACTTACACATAAGGATGAGGATATGTTGTAGATTAAAAATTGTTCAAGGCATTACCCTGGGGCAAAGGGCGTGGTCTCAAGGTCACTTCAAAGTTGACCTAAATTAAAAAAATTTTTAAATTCCTTAAATCTTAGATATTTTAGTCATTATAAGGACTAGGATCATCAAATTTTGATAGTTGATGCATCTTAGGACCTTGTGTCAAGTTGTCTCAAAAGTAGGTCACGGTGACCTACTTTTTGAATTTTGCAGGTATTTATTTTAAAATTAATTTTGATGCATATCTTGGACACTTTGAAGCCTATGATCATCAAAACTTGTCAGTTGGTGGATCATGGGACCTTGAAATGTGTCAACTGAAAAATAGGTCACCGTGACCTACTTTCTGAATTTTATGGCTTATCATTTATAGATATATTTTAAGTTGTTATTTCAAATACTGAGAGGTTTAGAATCATCAAATCTTGTAAGTTGATGCATCTTGAGGCCTTGAAACATATTTATAAAAAAGTAGGTCACAGTGACCTATTTTTTGAATTTTGCAGATATTCAAATTTCACATTTTCAATTTTAGATGCATATTTTGGGCACTGTAAAACCTAGGATCATCAAACTTTGTCAGTTGATGCGTCTTCAGTCTTCGGTTTGTGTCGACCAAAAAGTAGGTCACCGTGACCTACTTATGGTATTTGACAGCTAAATTACTATATTTCAGACACTATTTGAACTACAATCATCAAACTTTGTCAGTTGATGTATCTTGAGTCTACGGAGTGTGTCGACCAAAAAGTAGGTCACCTTGACCTACTTTTGAAATTTGACGGCTATATTTATATATTTCAGATACTATTTGATCTACAGTCATCAAACTTTGTCAGTTGATGGGTCTTGCATGTTCGAAGGGTTTCGACCAAAAAGTAGGTCAACTTGACCTGCTTTTGGAATTGGACACCTATATTTATATATTTCAGATACTATTTGACCTACAGTCATCAAACTTTGTCAGTTGATGCGTCTTGCATGTCCAAAGGGTGTTGACCAAAAAGTAGGTCACCCTGACCTACTTTTGGAATTGGACGGCTATATTTATATAATTCAGATACTATTTGACCTACAGTCATCAAACTTTGTCAGTTGTTGGGTCTTACATGTTTGAAGGGTGTTGATGAAAAAGTAGGTCACCTTGACCTACTTTTTGAATTTGACGGCTATATTTATATATTTCAGATACTATTTGACCTACAGTCATCAAACTTTGTCAGTTGATGGGTCTTGCATGTTCGGAGTTCGCTGACCAAAAAGTAGGTCACCATGACCTACGATTGGAATTTGACAGCTATATTTCAATATTCAGATACTAATTGGCTTAAGATCATTAAACTTTGTCAGTTGATATTTCTTGGGTTCTCAAAATGTGTAAACCAAAAAGTAGGTCACATTGACCTACTTTTTTTGAATTCTTAGGATTTAACTAAAGATTTAGAATACTAAGAGGCTAAGAATAGAAATGGTGGGGTTGTACAATTTATCAGAAGAGCGATTCTAGGCCCTTGGGCCTCTTGTTCTGTATCACATGCACATTTTATGTTGTATTTCCTGGTATCACTAGTTTTTTCTTGCTACACATACCGGGTGATGATTGGATGTGTTTTTGACTTTTGAAAATTTAACCTTCTAATTTTGCACTTTTGTTGCATGTCAACCAAGGTGAACCATTTTTAACACTGTGTATGTACATTGTACAATGTATGTGTAATAAATACAAACTCAGTAAATGTATGGTTATTTGAGTGATATTTGTACTAAAATGAAGAGGTGTTGTCAATTTTCATTACCAAACATGAACCACAAATCAGATTTGTTTATGCATAACTTTTAATTTCGAATTCATGAACTTTGTTTGCCAATTTAAGAAATACAGCAGGCTGTATATAGACTGAGCCAAGATGGTTTTTAGCTCACCTGAGCTGAAAGCTCAAGTGAGCTTTTCTGATCACCTGTATTCCGGCGTCCGTCCGTCCGTCTGTCCATCTGTAAACTTTTCACATTTTCAACTTCTTCTCAACAACCACTGGTCCAATTTCAACCAAAGTTGGCACAAAACATCCTTAGGTACAGGGAATTCTAAATTGTTAAAATAAAGGGCCAGGCCACCTTCCAAGGGGAGATAATCAAGAAAAGGTAAAAATAGGGTAGGGTCATTAAAAAATCTTCTTCTCAAGAACCACAGGGCCAGAAAAGATGAAATTTATAGATAAGCTTTATTAGGTAGTGCAGATTCTAAATTGTTAAAATCATGGCCCCTGGGGGTCGGATGGGGCCACAATAGGGGGTCAAAGTTTTACATACAAATATATAGGGAAAATCTTTAAAAATCTTCTTCTCAAGAACCACTGAGCCAGAAAAGCTGAGATTTATATGAAAGCTTCCTTGTATAATGCAAATTCTAAATTGTTAAAATCATGGCCCCTGGGGGTCGGATGGGGCCACAATAGGGGGTCAAAGTTTTACATACAAATATATAGGGAAAATCTTTAAAAATCTTCTTCTCAAGAACCACTGAGCCAGAATAGCTGAGATTTATATGAAAGCTTGCTTATATAATGCAGATTCTAAATTGTTAAAATCATGGCCCCCGGGGTCGGATGGGGCCACAATAGGGGGTCAAAGTTTTTTGTTGTTTTTTTGTTGGTTTTTTTGTTTTTGTTTTTTTGTTGTTGATACAGTGCAGATTCAAGTTCGTTAAAATCATGGACCCTGGGGATTGAATGGGGCCTCAAGGTGGGCATCAAAGTTTTACATACAAATTTATAGGAAAAATCTTTTAAAATCTTCTTCTCAAGAACCACTGAGCCAGAAAAGCTGAGATTTATATGAAAGCTTCCTGATATAGTACAGATTATAAATTTTTAAGATCGTGGCCCCCGGGGGTCGGATGGGGCCACAATAGGGAGTCAAAGTTTTACATACAAATATATAGGAAAAATCTTTAAAAATCTTCTTCCCAGAACCACTAAGCCAGAAAAGCTGAGATTTATATGAAAGCTTTCTGATATAGTGCAGATTCAGGTTTGTTGAAATCATGCCCCTCCCCCCCTGGGGTAGGATGGGGCCACAATAGGGGATCAAAGTTTTACATACAAATATATAGGGAAAATCTTTAAAAATCTTCTTCTCAAGAACCATTGGGCCAAAGAAGTTCATATTTACATGAAAGCTTTCTGACATAGTGTAGATTCAAGTTTGCAAAAACCATGGCCTCTAGGGGTAGGTTTGGGGCCATAATAGGGACTATGGTTTTACATGCAAATAGATATGGAAAATCTTCTGATATGGACCAAGGTGACTCAGGTGAGCGATGTGGCCCATGGGCCTCTTGTTGTTTTTGTTATAATCGCTACGTATACACGATGGTTTTGTTACTGTGAGTTTTTAGCTCGTCTGAGCTTTTCTGATCGCCTGTAGTCCGTCGTCTGTCTGTCCGTCAGTAAATCTTTTACATTTTCGACTTCTTCTCCAGAACCACTGGGCCAATATTAACCAAACTTGGCCAAAAACATCCTTGGGAAAGGGCTTTTAAGTTTGTTCAAATGAAGGGCCATGTTCCATTCAAAAGGGAGATAATCACAAAAATAGGGTGGGGTAATTTAAAAATCTTCTTCTCAAGAACCACTGGGCCAGAGGAGCTGAAATTTTCATGAAAGCTTCCTGACATAGTGCAGATTCAAGTTTGTTAAAAATGATGGCCCCTGGGGGTTGGATGGGGCCACAATAGGGGATCAAAGTTTTACTTACAAATATATAGGAAAAATCTTCTCAAGAACCACTGAGCCAGAAGAGCTAAGATTTACATGAAAGCTTCCTAACATAGTGCAGATTCAAGTTCGTTCAAATCATGGCCCCTGGGGGTAGGTTGGGGTCACAATAGGGGATCAAAGTTTTACATAGAAATATATAGGAAAAATCCTTGAAAATCTTCCTCTTAAGAACCACTGAGCCAGAAGAGCTAAGATTTACATGAAAGCTTCCTGACATAATGCAGATTCAAGTTTGTTCAAATCATGGCCCCTAGGGGTAGGTTGGGGTCACAATAGGAGATCAAAGTTTTACATGGGAATAAAATTAATAAAAAAAAAATCCTTAAAAATCTTTTTCTCAAGAACCAATGGGCCAGAAGAGCTGACATTTACATGAAAACTTTCTGACATAGTGCAGATTCAAATTTGTTCAAATCATGGCCTTCGGGGGTAGGATGGGGCCACAATAGGTAATCAAAGTTTTACATACAAATATACAGGGAAACTCTTTAAAAATCTTCTTTTTAAGAACCATTGGGGCAAAGAAGTTGATATTTACATGAAAGCTTTCTGACATAGTGCAGATTCATGTTTGTAAAAATCATGGCCTCCAGGGGTAGGTTGGGGCCACAATAGGGACTAAGGTTTTACATGCAAATATAATATGGAAAGTTTTCAGATATGGGCCAAGGCGACTCAGGTGAGTGATGTGGCTCATGGGCCTCTTGTTCATGGATGGCGGTTCTTAGCTGGTCTAGCAAGTTTGCAAAGTACACTCCAGTTATTGTACTTCTTTTGGGTAAAAAATCCAACATAATAACACCTTTTGCATCACAAAATACTGTGGCCATCACCTTGCCAGCAGATGGTTATGTCTTGAACTTCGTTGGCCTCGAGGACCCAGGCCCTATCCACTGACGACTCTGAGCTTTTTTCTCAGTGGCTCTTCAACAAGGTGCTGCATACTGATGCTCTGGTTGCCATTTGCTCATTGCTAAGGGATTCGGGGACCCAACAGGCTGTTAACTTGTGTATACCTAAATGATCGTGCAAGATTGTTGAAACGCTACCATGTGAAATGCCTAATGCATGCGCTATTTCTTCCACCTGAATTCGCCTTTCAGAGTATACCAGACCCCGAACCTTCGTACACATTTCTTCGTCGGTGGCATCCAGACCTGGCTTCATCTTCTTAAGACGTTCCAACGCATTTGAATTCCCCTACCCAGAATTTAACCAGAACATAAGATGGTGCAGAAGACCCATAAACATTGGCTAACTCGCTGTATATTTCCTTGCCTGTTTTACTTTTTAAATACAAGTACCGAATTAAAGCATGCCTTTGCATCACTAGCCATGTTTGACATTCAATATCTTATTAAAGACTGACTCAATACGTGTGCAATTTTGTACCCAGGTATAAAACATGTATTAAAACAAGGAATGAAAATCGTGACCATCTCGGTCAATCGGAAATGGGATAGGCTGGTTACTTATTGACTCGCCCTTGTATAATCTTCAATTTGTAAAAATAAGGCTATAAGTTATTTTCTGTGTGAAGAATCTCAAATGAAGTAATTAAATGAAAAGGTTTAGATGGTATGCTACACCAGAAAAATTTGATATGGATGAATAGTGGAGGATAAGTACAACAATGTTTTGAAATTGAAAACTTTCAAATTTTACTTTATTTAGTCAAAAAATGCAGTTTTAGAAGAAAGCAATCTGAATTTTTTTTAGAACCCCTGCTGGACTCGAACATGCAATCTACAGCTCAGCAGTCAACATGCTAACCTACTGAACTTTGTGATGATTTTTGAAAGGAGTAGACAAATATTGCTGATATTTATATTTTCATCCATGTTTTAAAAGGAAGTCAGCCATTATGACAATGTAGAATACCTCCTTAATTCAAAATTATACTGGATTCTAATGCAGCTCTTTTGTAACCTGCATTTTGATTGACTAATACACCAGTTTTTGAGGCTGTTAAACAAGCATTACTATGCATTTCTACATGTAACACATCACCGATAAAACTCAGTTTGCGACCATTAAATCAGCATTTATGATTGCAAAAACAAATCAGAAGATAGTTATTCTCTAATTTAACTCTATACCAATGATTGTTGAGTATGGATGAAGTGGAATGTATCTTGATTTATGAAAAAGGTGCAGATAACAAGTTAATGATCCAGACTAATCCTATAAAGAATACTAATTCAAAGATGGAGCAAAGACACACCAGAGATGGGTCAGGTGCCTAGGATTGATCATTCCCTGTTGACTGGTCACACCCACCGTTAACCTCTGTCATGATCAGGTAGACAGTGATATCTGTAGCAGTTTGAAAAGAACGTTGAGAAAGTTTCTTGCTAGATGGGTCTCTCTCTGTAAGAAGCCACGCTACAGTGTACAAGTTAACTGTCGCAAATGCTTTAGAATTTATTTTGGGCAAAATGTAACATCGAATATACACACAATGTACATGTACTTGTAATTATCAAAACATTATACTTTAAACAATCGTACATGAAGAATAAAAAATTCTTCCTGAGAAAAAACTGAGTACACTCCAATGCTAAGATCCGTTCTGTACAAATGATGCAGTAGAACATGAATTTGTATTATATTGTCATACGTACAGTACAATCACGCCTACAGAATTAAGATCTGTGGGTGAAATATGCATGCCCTAGTAGCAGCAGAGCCCTACATTGTAACAACCAATTAGCCAGCCCTGAACAAACTCTAAATTCTCTGTTAAAGATTATTTTAAAGTTGATTCTGTTACCCCCAATACGAAATAAATAGTTAGCAATAATCTATTTTGACAATCTCAACACCCCTGCTAATAATGATAAAATGAAATCCTCGCTAAAAATTCCATTTACACAGTATATCAAACCTTTCACAAACTGTTTCTTTACATTGTTGAATACACACTAAAGAGATATTTTATCTATGTGTTTAAAAATTTAGTTCATTTCTTCCTTTTCCATAGCTTTATAAAGAATTACCTGTCAGATGTTGATATTTAGAATTTTATTTTGGTCAATGTAACTTCATTGGCAGGATTGTTAAGAGAAACACTCAATATATATCTAAGCATTTTGATTCATAGCTTTCATTTGCAATGTAACATTTAAACTGCATGGTCATCAAGCATAACATTGTAGAAATGCCTGGTCATACACCCAATGTCAAAGCTCTCTTATTTGCAATTTTTAAATTATAAGCTTTGACTTTTCAAAAATTTGGTTTACCACTGAAAAGGGATTGGCACAAAAATTGCATCCACCAAATATCATAGCACTTTTAATTATACTTAAAAATTGAGAATCTGTGAGAGATTTTTGCCTGATTGTTCAGACAATATACCACAAGACAACATGTGCACTTGTATCTTTGATTTTGAGGGCTTAAAAAACACAACAAAAACTATATAGGCCCGTTAAACCTTTTCATCTTTAGTGACGTGCTATATCTTTGTATGGACCACAAGCTGCTGTAACAAATGAGTGGGTTGGGGTGGATAGATCTTTTATATTGCATGTGAAACAGTTTCTTTCATCACATAAACTAAGCCAATGGGCCACATTGCTCATCTAAGTCGCCTTTATGATTTTGATAAACTTGAATCTACATTACATAGGATGCTTGCATGTTAGTTTTAGAAATTGCACTTGTGTTTTCTTAAGAAAAAAAAAATAAAAAATATAGTTCCTTTGATTTTCTATGTAAACTTTATAAATACCTATTGTAGTCCAATACAGGGGTCATGCCTTAAATGAATTTGAATCTACACTACATGGGGTTGCTTCTGATTGACGGCAAAAACTTTTAACCTTTGCGATAAATTTTAAATGGATTGTGATAGGGCTTTCTTATTTCACATGTGTATACCATGCGAGAAGAAGTCTTTTATTTCTACCAAAATGTTTCACCTCAGCCATACAGTGGCATCAGTGTTTCACAAACATATCTTGTTGAGATAATTTTTACAGATTTTATGCAATATTTTCTTCAAGTCCCTATTCTTGCCCAGAACTTTCCCCAAGAAATGGCTACGAATTTAATGAACAAAAAGTTTGAATAAACTTGAATCTACACCATACACATGTAAGGAATCATACTATACACATGCAAGGAAGCTTTATTGCAGTGATTAGCTTCTCTTGTTAATTGGTTTTTTAGAAGATTTTCAATCATCCTTCCTATTTTCACCATTCATAACTCCTCTCGAAAGGTCAAAAGGGATTTGACCTTTATTGGAACAAACTTGAATTCGCTTCATTAAAAAACACTATTTTTCAGATTTATTTGAAACAGGTGTAGTGGTTATGGAGAAGTCAAAACTGAAAAGTCAACAATGATGACAAGACAAATTTTGAACCAAGGAGTTTTCTTGAGGAGAGCTCGAGGAGCAATAACAAGGACTGCCTAAATGTAATGGTATATTGTGTTACCTGTCTAAATGTATGGGACGTATATTGTGTTACCTGCAGTTGCCTGTCATACATGTGAGACTTATATTGAAAATTATTAAGCAACATGGAAATACATTTACACAGAACAGTGTATATTTTAATGGACAAATCTAAAGTTGCGTATCATAGCTGTCAATTCAAAATTTGAGGCAAGGAATAATAGCATACATGTATTAATACAAGTACATGTAGCAGCACGATTACGAAAATAGCAGCAACAATCGCACACAGGAAGTTTGTGTAAAAAAAAAAGCAACCTCAAACAAAGTTCATTAATCAATGAAATCATGATTACACACAGAGTAAATAAGATCACTATTATTGTTAATCTACATGCAATAATTGCTTGTGGCCTAGAGCTTAGTAATATGATGAAACATTAATAAAAATAAAAAGCAGATATCAACATTTTATAAAGTAAAAGTATACTATAATATACAAATCAATTATAAATTCAGAAATAAATCATCAATGCCTCATAAGCATCTGTATGTCTTGAACAAGAAATCATCCCTCCCCTCAGTTTTCCAGTCTATCCTAGGATGTGATGAGACCTTGATATTGTCAGTCATCCTTCTCAATGACCGTGTACTGGCTCTGTACCGAGGTCACGACTGTGTTTCCTGTGGTTTCATGGACATGTTCCTCACTGTACATGACCACCCGAAGATGTTGCTTGTAATCCTCGGGGACCTGAAACATCTTGCCGTGTCCTGGTATAATGTGATTAGCTATCTGTAGCATCCCTATCCTTCCCTGCTCCTGACTCTCGGGGTCCTCACTCTGAATCTGCCATAAACTGGGCTCCTCCAAGTCCTCAAAGCACTCAAACAGTCCACCTACAAGTACCAGATAGTAAAGTACTCAAACAGTCCACCTACAAGTACCAGATAGTAAAGTACTCAAACAGTCCACCTACAAGTACCAGATAGTAAAACACTCTAACAGTCCATCTATAGGTACCAGATAGTAAAACACTCAAACAGTCCACCTACAAGTACCAGATAGTAAAGTACTCAAACAGTCCACCTACAAGTACCAGATAGTAAAACACTCAAACAGTCCATCTACAAGTACCAGATAGTAAAGCACTCAAACAGTCCACCTACAAGTACCAGATAGTAAAGTACTCAAACAGTCCACCTACAAGTACCAGATAATAAAGCACTCAAACAGTCCACCTACAAGTACCAGATAGTAAAACACTCAAACAGTCCATCTATAGGTACCAGATAGTAAAGTACTCAAACAGTCCACCTACAAGTACCAGATAGTAAAGTACTCAAACAGTCCACCTACAAGTACCAGATAGTAAAGTACTCAAACAGTCCACCTACAAGTACCAGATAGTAAAACACTCAAACAGTCCATCTATAGGTACCAGATAGTAAAACACTCAAACAGTCCACCTACAAGTACCAGATAGTAAAGTACTCAAACAGTCCACCTACAAGTACCAGATAGTAAAGTACTCAAACAGTCCATCTATAGGTACCAGATAGTAAAACACTCAAACAGTCCATCTATAGGTACCAGATAGTAAAGTACTCAAACAGTCCACCTACAAGTACCAGATAGTAAAACACTCTAACAGTCCATCTATAGGTACCAGAGAGTAAAGCACTCAAACAGTCCACCTACAAGTACCAGATAGTAAAACACTCAAACAGTCCACCTACAAGTACCAGATAGTAAAACACTCAAACAGTCCACCTAAAAGTACCAGATAGTAAAGTACTCAAACAGTATATCTATAGGTACCAGATAGTAAAGTACTCAAACAGTCCACCTACATATACCAGATTGTAAAGTACTCAAACAGTCCACCTACAAGTATCAGATAGTAAAGTACTCAAACAGTCCATCTATAGGTACCAGATAGTAGAACACTCAAACAGTCCAGCTACATATACCAGATTGTAAAGTACTCAAACAGTCCACCTGCAAGTGCCATCAATAGAGAGTAAAGCATTCGTTTGTGGGAGGGGGGGGGGGTTAAGAAAATAAAGTTCCTTTATAATCCACATAGCAACAGTACAGTAGTTACACAGAATGTTTCACATGAATCCCGACTAGTGTCAAATATCCCTCCACTTCACCCCTTCCTCTTTGATCTTTTTGAAAAATGGCGAACAGATCACTAGTTACACTAACCTGCACAGCCACAGTTCCTAGAGGGTTAATTCTGATTGATAGTTACGATAACCTGTCACAACCACAGTTCCTAGAGGGTTATTTCTGATTGATAATTAAGATAACCTGTCACAACCACAGTTCCTATAGGGTTATTTCTGATGGATAGTTACGATAACCTGTCACAACCACAGTTCCTAGAGGGTTATTTCTGATCGATAGTTACGATAACCTGTCACAGCCACAGTTCCTAGAGGGTTATTTCTGATCGAGTTACACTAACCTGTCACAACCACAGTTCCTAGAGGGTTATTTCTGATTAATAGTTACACTAACCTGTCACAACCACAGTTCCTAGAGGGTTATTTCTGATTAATAGTTACACTAACCTGTCACAGCCAAAGTTCCTAGAGGGTTATTTCTGATGGATAGTTATGATAACCTGTCACAGCCACAGTTCCTAGAGGGTTATTTCTGATTGATAGTTACATTAACCTAGTTGCCACAGCCATGGTTCCTGGGGTGTGTGTGTTTGTGTGTGTTTCTGATTGATAGTTACACTAACCTGCCACAGCCACGGTTCCTAAAGGGGTGTTTCTGACCAGAACAGAGACATCAGACCCAGACTGGCCTGGTGTTGACACAACTTCTACATCATCATCTATTTCATAAGGAATCCCCTATAATATTCATTTCAGTGGTTAAATCATACATCATCCTTACTATTATGTTTAAAAGCTTATCCAGATACTTTCATATAAAAACAATTCCTATAAGCATGCAATAGAAAGCGATAATGATGTACAAATTTTGAACAACCATTCAATTAAAATGTTAATCACATGGCAAACTTGGCATCAGTTTGAAGAGTTAAATATAATGCACAGAAAACATGTCAACCAGGGATTTTTTTTAAAGGTTTGTAGGGGCCGAAATAAGGCCCCATTCCCAATGCTAAAAAGCAGATATTTTCCCAATTTTTGCTTTTAAATTCCCAAATAACGAAAACAAATCAAAGCAGGGTAGCCTTTTTGTTAAAAATCTTCTTCACAGACCCACATATTACAATTTTTGCTTCAAAATTGTTAAGTAAACCTAATTTTTTTGCCTCTGACTATTTGAATGAGGTCAGCTTTGACCAAATTTAAAGTCAGAAGGAGTCCAACCATACTTTAATGCTCTGGTTTGGTTTTCTCCCTACTTATTTGTATGGAAATCCCCCCCCCCCAATTTCAAGCAAATATCACTATTTTTCCCAATTCTGAAGGCCCAGGCCCTTGAAATCAAGACCTGTAAAAAACTTTGAAAACAGAATCTTGGCAAAATACAACTGAGAATGTTCATTCCTCCATAATTTTTATTTGCAAGTGAAACAGAAATAGTGGTAGTTATAACAATGTACTGGGTGTTGTAACAGTGTACTGGGTGTTGTAGTAGTGTACTGGGTGTTGTAGTAATGTACTGGGTGTTGTAACAGTGTACTGTGTGTTGTAACAGTGTACTGGGTGTTGTAACAGTGTACTGGGTGTTGTAGTAGTGTACTGGGTGTTGTAGTAGTGTACTGGGTGTTGTAGTAGTGTATTGTGTGTTGTAGTAGTGTATTGTGTGTTGTAGTAGTGTACTGGGTGTTGTAACAGTGTACTGGGTGTTGTAGTAGTGTACTGGGTGTTGTAACAGTGTACTGGGTGTTGTAGCAGAGAACTGTGTGTTGTAGTAGTGTACTGTGTGTTGTAGTGTACTGGGTGTTGTAGTAGTGTACTGGGTGTTGTAGTAGTGTACTGGGTGTTGTAACAGTGTATTGGGTGTTGTAGTAGTGTACTGGGTGTTGTAACAGTGTATTGGGTGTTGTAGTAGTGTACTGGGTGTTGTGGCAGAGTATTGGGTGTTGTAGTAGTGTACAGGTTGCACACCACATTATCAAATATGGGATTATGATACAATGTAACAACATTATACGAGAAGAATTACAGTACAGGATCATGTAGCACAATGCTATCTTACAGTTAATCAAAGCAACAATGAAAAGCCTTGCCTGTTTGTCCAGCCTTCACACAAATGCACCACTGCCAAACACTACAATATAAAGCCATTTATCAGCAACATTCATAATAGCTGCTCTCATAACCTTTCAGGGGTATTGATAGGGCTTGCCGCTTATCTATTTGGAACTTTGAGCAATATGAGCTGTAAGCTGTGGAAATTAAGATTGAATCAACCCTTGAATCAATCAAGAAAATTACAAATGAAATAATAAACCAGATTACCAACATATGATATAAAATTATTTTGTGCATGCATGAAATAGAAAAGACTGACATTTACTCCCCAATTCTATCTTGGATACAAGTTTCTTTATAGCATCTTGCACATGCTTCCTTGACGATCACTTATCTCTGTAATTAATACTTGCCGAAAGATAATGATGTTCAGCAAGATGATGAATTCAAACAAATGGATACCACCAGACATTGCTTTTGGCAAGATAATGCTAAAATGGCATGTGGAGTTATATATTGTAATCATCATATAATCTCATCTCTTCCCAATTAACATAGGATAATCATAAAGTGCATAAAATCTGCCTCTAACAAGAGGTACTGTGAGCAATGCTCACTAAGAATACCCCCCGCTTACCCCAACCTCCCAAAGGGTGTTGGTAATAGGTATAAACTACCTCTTTTCTGAGTGTAAAAAACAAATGGCATGACAAACCGAACCATATTGCTACTTCGATGTCCAGTGCGTGTGACCTTTGACCTTTTGACCCCAAAATCGATAGGGAACATCTTCATCCCATGGGTAGTACATATGTATGATATGGTGACTGTAGGTGGAAAGGATAACGCTTTAGAGGCCGGAAACCATATTGCTACTTCAATGTCCAGTGCGCTTGACCTTTGACCTTTTGACCCCAAAATCGATAGGGAACATCTTCATCCCATGGGTAGTCCATATGTATGATATGGTGATGGTAGGTGGAAAGGATAATGCTTTAGAGCCCGGAAACCATTGCGTTACAGACGGACGGACAACCCGATTCCAGTATACCCCCCCCCCCCCCCCCCCCACAACTTGTTGCGGGGGGTATAAAAATTGACCATATTGCTTTATATAATCATGTCATTTGGGGGCAGCCTTTTGCCATTTGGTCCTCAATGGGCCCAGAGCAAACTCTCCTTAATAAACTGATGACATTTCTAACATCCTAGAAGATATCGCAATTTTGTTATTACCAATCATCTAATATCAATAGGTTGATTAATATTTCAAGTTGATCTTTGGCCTAAATATCGATACAAACTTTTTTCTTACTTTGTGAATACATGTGACACTTGATAACTCAAAGTTCAAGGGACCTTCGAGAGATGGAAATACGGAAATTGAAGGTCTACAGTAACCGGAAATGTTTACCAGCAAGATCATGGGATCATTTTGACATGTTTTCCTTCATATTTGTCAGGTAGTTCATTTGATTTCAAAATAAATAACCTTATTTTGTATTAATAAAAATTTCAAATTTTATGTATTTATTTGTTCTTTTCTCATGTTAAGATAGACGTACAAAACTAATTTCCGATAAAGCTTTACTGTCGCTAACTAAACAGAGCACAATTTTATGTCGCTTTACACAAAGCAAAAATTCTAGTAAATGAGTAAAATGATGATTTAGAGTAACTTTACACAAAGAAAAAAACTTGAGAAATTTAACAGTCTGTAGATCTCTAAATTAATGTCTCAAACTTTTACTATCTTGCTGTCAAGCCAAAACAAAGTTTATTCATAGTGGATTTTATACAAATTTTAATCATCACAAGACCCTAATGTAGGGTGGAAACTGACCAATTAACCAATTACATAAGCAAGTGTCTGCCTCCACAAAGAAGCAGGGGTGAGGTATCACCTATGTAAACACCTAATTACCACAACCACACTAGCCTCTGGCATTCAACAAAATCCAGGTAAGGTCCCAGTGGAAATAATCATACGCCTGAGTGATCGTGGGTGTATAATACTACCACACAGATTAAGAGTGAAAAACAATGAAATATGTTTTACGGGACCCAACTTCACTTTGAGAGATCGAGAAATTTGAGAGATCGAACATTCAAGAGATCGACAGTAAATTTGCTTATTCATATAGAGAAACAAATAGTAAAATTTAGTATTCTCTCCGTTGTTCTTTTCCACTTTTGTTTCTTCAGCAAGTCTTTTTTGATAAATCAGTGACCCGCTTCTCTCCTTCAATCTCTCTAGACTCCAATTGCGTAGGATTGTGGGAGGCACCCAGACTAGTAGACTAGCACCATGATTTCACTTGGAGAGATCGATAACTTTGAGAGAACGAAGTTCCAGCCATCGAGATTTACTTGTATATAAATTTTAAAGCAGAAATCCTATTTAAGGAGAGGAAATATAATCAGCAAACCATTTTGGTAGCAATCTATAAGCATAGTTATAACTCGTGACATAATTCTGTGATATGAAGAATAGCAATAGAAGCATAGCTATAGAAACAATTCTATAATATGAAGAATAGCAGTACTGTACAAGCATAGCTATAGACACAATTCTGTAACCAGAAGGATAGTAACACAAGCATAGCTATAGACACAATTCTGTAACCAGAAGAATAGTAATACAAGCATAGCTATAGACACAATTCTGTAACCAGAAGAATAGTAATACAAGCAAAGCTATAGACACAATTCTGTAACCAGAAGAATAGTAATACAAGCATAGCTATAGGCACAATTCTGTAACCAGAAGAATAGTAATACAAGCAAAGCTATAGACACAATTCTGTAACCAGAAGAATAATAATACAACAATAGCTATAGACAATTCTGTAACCAGAAGGATGGCAAGGACAGACAAACAAACTTGCCAAATCCAGTATCATCCTTTCTTATTTTGTCTTCATTTTCCCCCCCCATACTTTTACTCTTCATTACCAGTAAGCAAACAAGAGGCCCATGGGCCATAATGCTTATCTGACCTTTTTCACATTACAGAGATCTTACTGGAACAGCTGTTCAGTAATTGGCCCAGTCAAGTTAACTGACCACTTCATTTTACACATGAAAAGTATGCCAGTGTGAAATATTGCAGTGCATACCCTCATGTATTTTCAACAAATGAAATTTATTTCTTGAGTAACACTTAGTTTGCCCTTATTCACTGCCACTTATACACATAAGAAAGTATGATTCAATGATATGACGTTTGTTAGTCTATCCAATCATCATGTTCAGTATCTGTTTATTAAATTTTGTACAGAATTTAGAAGGGTCACATGGTCATTGAGGCCAGTTGTTTGTTATACCTCTGGTTAGTATGGTAATATTCACACCCAACCAGTAGGTCATTTTCACACCCGAACAGTAGGTCATTTTCACACCCGAACAGTAGGTCATTTTCACACCCGAGCAGTAGGTCATTTTCACACCCGAGCAGTAGGTCATTTTCACACCCAAGCAGTAGGTCATTTTCACCCCTCCAGCCAATATTTTTGTATCTTAAACAAGAGACCCAAGGGCCACATCGCTCACCTGATTTACCTTGGCCCATATCTGAAGACTTTCCATATATATCTGCATGTAAAACCTTAGTCTGTATTGTGGCCCCAACCTATCCCTTGAGGCCATGATTTTTACAACTTGAATCTGCACTATGTTAGAAAGCTTTCATGTAAATCTCAGCTCCTCTGGCCCATTGGTTCTTGAGAGGATGATTTTTAAAGTTTTTTTCTATTTATTCCTAATTTCCCATGTAAAACTTTGATCCCCTATTGTGGCCCCAATCTACCCCCGGGGGCCATGATTTGAGCAGACTTGAATCTGCACTATGTCAGGAAGCTTTCATGTAAATTTCAGCTCTTCTGGCTCATTGGTTCTTGAGAAGAAGATTTTTAAAGATTTTCCCTATACATTTGTATGTAAAACCTTGATCCCCTATTGTGGCCCCAATCCACCCCTGGGAACCATGATTTGAACAAACTTTAATCTGCACTATGTCAGAAAGCTTTCATGTAAATTTCAGCTTTTCTGGCCCATTGGTTCTTGAGAAGATGATTTTTAAATATTTTCCCTATATATTTGTATGTAAAACTTTGATCCCCTATTGTGGCCCCATCTACCCCTGGGGGCCATGATTTGAGCAGACTTGAATCTGCACTATGTCAGGAAGCTTTCATGTAAATCTCAGTCCTTCTGGCTCATTGGTTCTTGAGAAGAAGATTTTTTAAGATTTTCCCTATATATTTGTATGTAAAAGTTTGATCCCCTATTGTGGCCCCAATCCACCCTTGGGACCATGATTTGAACAAACTTGAATCTGCACTATGTCAGGAAGCTTTCATGTAAATCTCAGCTCTTCTGGCTCATTGGTTCTTGAGAAGATTTTTAAATGACCCCACCCTATTTATGCATTTTTGTGATTATTTTCCCTTTGAAGGGAGTATTGGCCCTTCATTTGAACAAACTTGAAAGCCCTTTACCCAAGGATGCTTTTGGCCAAGTTTGGTTATAATTGGCCCAGTGGTTCTTGAAAAGAAGATGAAAATGTGAAAAGTTTACAACAACACCGACACCGCCAACAGACAATGGACAAATTTTGATCAGAAAAACTCACTTAAGCCAAAGTCAGGTGAGCTAAAAGGTGGTCAATAATGAGTGAAAAATTACACTTGTTTGTTACCTGATATTTTTTACAAAGTTGAAAGTGTCAGGAATTCAGTGGTGACCAGTTTTGTGAGAATTTATTTGTAGAGAAATGTTAAGCTTTTTGCCCAAACTTTAAAAATTGGTTGATACAGTAAAACTCTGATATAGCGAATTTCTGGGGACCCTCTATAAAAATTCGCTATAAGCATAATTTGCTATACGTTTATAGCGAATACATAATTCAAATATAACGAATTCGTTATAAAACTGATTTGTTCTACATGTATCAGTTCTCTAAGAAAGCAGCAATCGATATACTTGCGTTTGTACTGTCTTTAAAAGAAATTAAGCCTATATATTTTTGAGAAGAAATATTTTTATACAAGAAATATACACGTTGATTTATACATGATAATTTATCTTGATGGATTATTAAGTCATGCAAGAACATGTCGAGAGAGAAATGTCAACAAAAGTTTGCGCAATACATACATGTACAGTCTATTGCAATTGACATTTACTTGTTGCTTTACACAAATAAAGGAGTGTACGATAAAATAAATGCATTCAAACTTCAAATTTAATTAACGAGAATAGTAAACAATACCGACAATATATTTCCTAAACGTATGTGTAAGTATTGTTTTGCGTTAACAACCTTTTTTGAAAAAATACAAACATAAATTTTGTAATAAGTGTGGATCCTTTATGTCCATGGAAAATGATTGTTAAAAACCACAAAGAGTTTAAAATGAAAAAAATAAATTCGTTATAAAAGGTGATTTTTACGTTCATTTTTAATTCAAGGGGAATAGGAATTTACTTTGTTATATCTGTAAATTCGCTATATCCGTGTTCGTTATAGATGCAGATTTTTATATAGAATATATAAAGAATTTGCCGGGGAAATCGTTTTCACTTCGCTATAGCCGTAATTTCGCTATATCCGTGTTCGCTATATTCGAGTTTTACTGTATTTAGGGAGGATTGGTTTCAGAGGGGCCACTTTGGAGAAGATTAACTGTATATAATTTCTGCTTCTTCCTTTTTTTCAGTACATTTGTAGCTATTGGAAAAAACATTCTACACATTTTACAGCATTAAAAATCTCAAAAAATCGCTAAAATGCATCAAAGATGCATATGGCCGAGTTGCAGTTTGGAAAATTATGCACACTTGCATTCACGAAGTAAAAACATGCACGTATTTAATATAGTTTATAAGTAAGAAGCTTTGAATGGCCGCAATAGGTATTTAGTGTGATAATGACCTTGACCTTTGGATTTCAAAAGCAACATGAATCTTGAATGTCATCAGGATTTGAAGTCTGATAAACATGCACCAGCAAGTACAGCTGTACATGTATAAAAGTTAGAGGCAAGCCCAAATCTACAGTATATAGTGAAAAAGAGACCTTGACCTTTGACCTCAAAATAAATAGGAACCTTCCTCTTTTGGATGTGATCATGTTATGTATGTTTCACAAAGATGCCCCTAGTAGTATGAAAGTTAGAGACCGGACAAGCTAATTGTGGACGCCGCCCACCCGACTGGACGCCCATCCTTCGTCAATTTAAAAGCCAAGATTTGCTACGCAACTCGGTTAAAAATCTTCCCCATTACACCCGAGTTATATAAACAAATCATAAACACTCAAAGCAGGTAGTCCGGCCAACTATGCATAGTTCAAAGCCATGGCAAATAGTATTACATAGTTATCAAGCATAAATGTATAATTTCATTTATGATTGATGCACAGCTGCAATGATAATTGCAAACATTAGAGTTATAAGAGTTGCATGTCTGTAAAACAACTTCTATAAATGGATAATATCTTATATATATTATATATCAAGTTGCAACAAGTAAAACCATTATTGAACAAGAGGCCCATGGGCCACATCGCTCACCTGAGCCCATATCTAAAGATTTTCCATATATATTCACAAGTAAAACTTTGGTCCCTATTGTAGCCCCATCCTACCTCCGGGGGCCATGATTTTAACAAACTTGAATCTGTACTATGTCAGGAAGCTTTCATGTCAACGTAAACTTCTTTGGCCCAATAGTTCTTGAGAAGATTTTCTCTATATATTAGTATGTAAAAATTTGATCCCCTATTGTAGCCCCATCCTACCCCTGGAAGCCATGATTTGAACAAACTTTAATCTGCACTATGTCAGGAAGCTTTCATGTAAATGTAAACTTTTCTGGCCCATTGATTCTTCAGAAAAAGATTTTCTCCCTATATATTTGTTTGTAAAACTTTGATTCCCTTTTGTGGCCCCATCCTACCCCAATTTTAACAAACTTGAATTTGCACACTGTCAGGACGCTTTCATGAAAATTTCTACTTTCCTGGCCAAGTGGTTCTTGAGAAGAAGATATTTAAAGATTTTCCCCGATATATTTTCATGTCAAACTTTAGATCCCCTTATTGCCCCATCCTACCCCCAGAGGCCATGATTTTAACAAACTTGAATCTGCACTATGTCAGGAAGCTTTCATGTAAATATGTACTTTCCTAGTCCAGTGGTTCTTGAGAGGAAGATTTTTAAAGATTTTCCCTATGTATTTGTATGTAAAAGTTTGATCCCCTATTGTGGCCCCATCCTACCCCCAAGGGACATGACTTCAACAAACTTGAATCTCCACTATGTCAGGAAGCTTTTATTCAAATTTCAGCTCCTCTAGCCCAGCGGTTCTTGAGAAGAAGATTTTTAAATGACCTCACTCTATTTTTGCGATTATCTCCCCTTTGAAGGGAACAAATTTAATTGAACAAACTTGAAAGCCCTTCATCCAAGGATGCATTTTGCCAAGTTTGGTTGAAATTGGCCTAGTTGTTCTGGAGAAAAAGTCGAAAATGTGAAAAGTTCACAGACGAACAGATAACAGACAACAGGTGATCAGAAAAGCTCACTTGAGCTAAAAACCACACTCCCCAATGGGACACAAAGCAATGGCATATACATGCACACATTACCTGTTTAAAGGCATGTTGGAAGAAGTTGTCTTCAAAGCAGAGCTCTCCACAGACTATGTGTTTTGCCTGGGTAAACAAGTTTAGGTTGCCCACTTTGTCCGGATGCCCACTTGTACAAATAACATAGTCCACATCCAAAGGTGTCAGCTGATACTTAAGCATTTCTGAAAACCATAACAAAGAAAAATATAACATTTATTTCAAAACTATTTGGAAGGCATATATGATTGAAAATATATCACAAAATATAATTTTAAAAAAGTCTAATGGGTGAAAGCTCTTAATCAAATTCCTGTGAAATTCTGATATTTTTTCTTAATTTTGGACTGGTGTTCTATAGATCACCAATACTTCTCTCTCTCTCTCTCTCACAGAATTATACATGTGTAGCATGATTTTCACAAGTTTTAAATCAGTGGGGAAACAACACCGCTTCGACAATTCACCTTACATGCTTTTATCATTCATTTGTATATGTACAACAAAGTGGGGGAGGGGGGTACAGTCATTCAATATATCTTATCTTGCAGGAGGGGGACATAATATATCTTACTTTGAAATATAATGCAAAATGAGTTGTCAAAAAAAGGGGGAGGGGCATATTCTACGTGCCTGCAAATTTCCCGTTTTCCATGATATTGAACGTACTGAAAGTAACACAGAGCATACATATATATTTATCTTCATTGTTATTTCGTATTTCAAACATTTCGGTTGAGCATCACTGAAGAGACATTATTTGTCGAAATGCGCATCTGGTGCATCAAAATTGGTACCGTATAAGTTTTACATTATGACCCCTGGGTCGAGGCCTCTGCTGGTGAACTGTTAGTCCCCGAGGATCTCTACAGCTCAGTAGCTAAGTACTTCGTTACTAGCTTGAAAATACGGATGTATATTTAATTGCTGTTATGAAATTTAGAAATTCATTTCAAAATTAAGGATTATCTCCCTCATGCATAGCTCTTATCCTTAGATGAATTTGACTCCACTTTTTTGGCACACTGTTTTCCCCTATAATAGCTCTAAAACTTCATTGTTATTTTGGATTTCAAACATTTCGGTTGAGCATCACTGAAGAGACATTATTTGTCGAAATGCGCATCTGGTGCATCAAAATTGGTACCGTATAACTTTTACATCAGTAAATAAATTGTTTATAAGAATGGACAATATGGAATATTTCTCTCCAGGACATCAGACAAGCCTTGCCTTGCAGCAGTAAATCTTTGTCCCATGGATTTCCAGTATCGACAATGATGTTGTGTCTGCCCCTCAGTAGTGTGATGCTGCCGCTTGTTTTCCTCTGACCTACACACAAATAGTAATATCACATAAGTCAGTAAATTCATATCTATCAAGCAAACAAGAAGATATATACTCTACCACACAATTTCTGAGAGATCAAGTTCATATTATCACAGCTGGTATCATAATTTGGTTTTTAATGAAATATTTCCAAGTAAACCTTCTTCCTTAGACACACTGTAGCCTTCTTTAAGCACCAGAACCTCGTACATGTTGAGAATATTCAAATGTTGAATCTCTGTAAAATTGAATACAAGAAAAATATTTCTAAGTTAGAGCATCTTCATACACAGTTGATTGACTATGTTAACGAGTATAGTGTTGATTCATGTAAATGATGCCTTACCAAAATATCTGAACTTCTATGCAAATACAGTGATAGCAGATGGAAAGGCTTGGGGTCAGTGAGACCACAGACTGGAAGGTGGGTGGTATGTCAGAGATAGTGATGACCATCATAATGAGTGAAGAGCAAAGAAGACTACACTGCTAGAGTGGGCACCGGTAAGTAAGAAAAATATAAAAGCACAATTCTACTACAAACAGAGCTCCAATCTGATTAAAATAAAATCTTTGATCCGCTCCGTTATTGTTATGTGTAGCGACATAACAACAACGGAGCGGATCAAAGATCTTATTTTAATCAGATTGACAGAGCTCCAGATAAGGTGCGTATAAGCGTAAATACTCATTAAATTTTACCAAATACGCATTTCAGTTGAAAATCATGCGTATAATTACGCATTAGCCTTTACATCCCAAAAGTAATGCGTATTTGTGATACATGTAGTTTAATATAAATATGAATTATCTATTCATATGAATTGAGGTTAGCCCAGGGCTTGATCATACATGAAATAGCGCTATGAAATACATTTCAATGACAATCACAATTTTGAAAGTTTGGAAGAGTTAACTCAAAACAACTATATAGGCCTACTTGTTATACTTAATTTTTTTTCTTAAAGAGGTAGTGTGCAGTCAAAAGCACAGAAAAAAAACCACTTGTATTATCAATCGTGAACGAATGGTATGATTGCTGCTAAAAACATGGCACAGAAAATTTCACCGGGTACAAATGGACTGATTGAGAATGGAACAATATTCCAATGCAAGGAGATATACGAAACAATGGGGAATTTGTCAGAGCTGGTATCTAAAACACAAAATCAGATTTAATAGATAATGTGCTTGTGAATGGTTGTATGGGAGGATCAGTCATATATACCAAGGTGATGAGAGGGGCAGATATGCACAGTGTTAAATAAGCCCAAGATCAGATTAAAGTTGATGAAGAACAAGGTTAAGGTAGATCGATCCTCATGTGATGTCATAGGTTTTTGCAAAAATCTTTATTAAATTAAACTTTGTGCATGATGCAAATATATATATCTTTCAGAGGAATTTTATTCACTGCATAAAATGAAAAATTTGGTAAACTATTGATAGTGAAAAAGTTATATTTTCCATAGATAATCAATTATTTATAATGTAAAAAAAATATGTTGTCAAGGGCAATAACTCCTATGCTGGTATTTCCTCTAGACAATGATTTCCCCAATATCCACAATTAATTTATATATATATATATTTATACACGAGCAGTTTTCCTAAACTTTTGACACTAAAAATATGTCATTTTTAAAACAAGTTTTTATCTATTTTTTATTAGTCTGTTTTACAAAAATGTGTAATTTTCAGATGTTGACATATAATTTTGTTTTTGTATGTCCGACATCTTAAAAAAATATAATTTTCTTTCTTTAACAAATAAATTAAGCTATATCGAGTAGAAATTACTAGTCACATGAGGGAAGAGCTACCTTAAGTAGAATAGAGATTTTAAAAGAAGTTAAGCAGGATGAGCAGTGTTCGAAATTAACCATAGACCAATAGACCGAGTCTATGTCAAATGACACTGGTCTATGCCAATTGTAATTAAGATAGACCAAATTATCTATGCTGATTTTCTAGATTTAAAACAATAAAGTTATCCCAAAGGACCCTGCATGGTCAGTCGACGTCTGATAAATGTTATGAGGAGAGGAGGATAGTTACAGAAATGGAAAGAAAATATGCTAAGTACATTAGAATAAAATAAAAATAAATGTTTATTCGGTATATACATACATACAAACATACATACATAAATACCACGGATAACCCACGAAATCTTATTTCCAATGGGGTCCTTTTATGCACGGATGTTTGTGCTAGGGGGTCATTTATGTGGGAGGAAACTGGAGTACCCGGAGGAAACCCATGTGTCTGATCGTGCGACCGCCATACCCTCTCACATACAACCACTGCTGGGGATCGAACTCGGGTTGCAGCGGTGAGAAGTGAGAACGCTACCTCTGCGCTACTAGGAAAATGTTTTTTTGCGATATTTCTTTTCAATTTGTGATCTATGCCAATTCAATGAGGTCTATGTCATCTTGTTTTGGCATAGACCTGTGGTTTATACCAAGTTTAAAACCAATTTTGAACACTGGATGAGATTAGGAAAAGGTCACTGTATATTGTTTAACATCCCGCTTGGAATTTTTCACTCATATGGAGACGTCACCATTGCCAGTGAAGGACTGCAAAATTTAGGCCTATGCTCAGCGCTTTGAGGAAAAGGTGCAATGTAGAGATCAGGTACCAGGGATTTTTTCAGGGTCTGTAGAGGGCCAAAATTCGGCCCCATTCCCAATGCTGAAAAGCAGGTGCTTTTCCCAAAATGATACCTAAAATTCCCAAATGATGGATGCTTTGATGAGAATATGCCATGAGGGGCCATCCAACCTCAGTGCCACTCTGTTGCAAAAAATTTAATTGACAGTTTTTTCTCTGCCAAAGACCCGAAATTAAAGCTTGTTTAAGCCAGCTACGTTGATAATGAAATATCAAATGGTTAACTTTTTGCTTTGTAAGTTGTTTTTCTTATTTTATATTTGTATGAAACAAATTTCCCAATTTCAATCAAATATCGCTAGTTTTCCCAAACTTGAAGGCCCTGGCCCCTGGATTCAAGGGGTAAAAAAATCCATGGGTATAGGTTTTAGGTGTTTGCATAGTTCAGGTGATGTGAAGGAGTATGACATATTTTGTGGACATGTTCACAGAAGCTGTGAAGAACATTAAAGGAAGATGAAGAAGTAGAGTAAAACATGGATCAGAGAGGAAAGTTAAAGAGTGCAAAATCAAATAGACAGAATTTACAGTTTTTTCATATTTGAAAGATGATAATTCTTATATAGATATACACAAGTTCTTTTCTGAACTTAAAGGGAAAGGCAACCCAAAAGATTTTTACATGATAAATGATAGGATTAATCATATGATAAAGATTTGTCATACAATTTTGTTGGTATATGGCCTAGATAAGCCTTCAGTACTAATTTTGAAAACGTCAAAAATTGAAATTCCCGCAATCTATACAGGCTGCCATGATGTGTAACTCTTTTGTCTTCAAGACCACAAAAAATCAATAATTTTCACATCAAACCTTCTGTTCCGGTTTTTGATGAGATTCTAAGATCATCAACAGGTGCTTGGGTTCAGGATCCCCCCCCCCCCCCCCCCCCCCCCCCCCCCCCCCCAATAAGCTACATGAGTTTGATTTAATCATTTTTTTATAAAATTCAAAATAATCCCTTTTTTAAAAATACCCTCACTGGTTATTATAACATAACTTATAATAACCAGTGAGGGTAATTTTTTTTTTAAAAAAGGGCTTATTTTGAATTTACATGTATTTTGGACTTTATGGGTATGCAAGATGTTGTTGACATGCATTATAAATATTTTCAACAAAGAATTAATTAAATCAACTCATGTAGCTAATTCGGATGGGGGGGGGGGGGGGGGGGGGGGGGGGGTCCTGAACCCAAGCACCTGTGAGGTCATCAAAGATGTGCATGTGGTAGATCTTACAATGAATAGGTTGATGCTAGGAGTTAATTACACTAATGTGAAGGGGAAATGTGAAAAAAGGTTGTTGTTTTTCTCAAAATTTCCGATTCAACCAAGTCATTTGAAAAGAAAAGACTATGTAAACTGTGGATCCATCATTTGCGTAATGACAAGTCAAGACATTTGTATGAAGAACGTTTACTGTCTGCCTTGTCTGCAACTCGACTGAACGTCTTCTTTTCTCAATTTCTTCTTGCGAAAGAACGGGCTCAAATCTATACGGCTCCAAACTTGACTGTTCGTGACTTGTCATGTTTACAGTACTGCTGCTGATGAAATAAACCGGAATAGACTGTGTGACATCATAAATTAAACTTCAATGGCCACTCTCTTAACGGCGGGTAATTTAAAATACATGATAGATTGATATTGATTTAATTGTTAAGCAAGGATTTTTGTAGTTAAAGACTGTCAATTACGATATTAGTAAGTAATACTTTATTCATAAAAGCAACTATGTGGTTAGGGTTGCCTTTCCCTTTAACAATGTTGAAAAAACACATGCTAAAATTTATCAGCTGTTGATAAAAAAAAAATATGTACTATGGTCATCATACAATTAGTCTTTGTGAAGTGTGGATAGCATGTATAAATCTTAGGAGTCAGAGGAATCTCGGATTATCCAGGTGCCTGTGGATCTTTACACGTTATCCACACTTCAGGTGAATATGGATTGACCCCCCACCCCCCTCTCCCTGTCTACTTCTCTAAAAAAAAAAAAAAAAAAAAAAATCCCACACATCGGAGTCAGTGTGCTCGTATTGTACACATCGTACCGGATTTCTTATTTATTCCCCATCGTAGTTTGCATACATAGGGCCCGTATACACGTTTACCTAAGTTAGTAGAGCTGTACTAGGCCACTAAAACTGACAGAATTTACAAGCGGTCGCTGGCCCTGAATAAAGGTTTGCTTTACAAGTAACATCATCACCTCTACTTTTCATTAAATCTAGTACCTTCTCAAGCTTCTGATGCTGAATCTGCGACTTCCGGTAGTGTAGGAAACTACTAATAACACCAGTTCTCGAAGTGTGGATAGCGTGTATAAATCTTATTACCACCCAATGGGGAAATAAAAATGAATATATAACTTAAAATCATAATCAATATATTTCTCCAATATATGTGATTTTCCCGCTGATTACCTTCGTTAGCCAGTTTCTACTTCAAAGTCTGTTTACAAGCTTTTGAGATGACCACTTCTGAGGATAGTTCTCAATCTCTACCCAGAGTTATCGTTCCCGCTACGCTCCACTAATGTTGTAGCGCAGCGTAATGCGCCCTCTGGTGAGAGATTGGATAGTTCTCACAAAATTTATAAAGGGGCTGCTAAAACACGGAAAGACTTAAGAAGGCGGTCAGCGGTGAAATAACAGATTTTTTAAAATTATTGTTCAATATTTATTTATTCATCGAGTAGAGGGGATGAGGTGGTATTTACATATACATAGATTCATACACGCTATCCACACTTCTTGTAAAAAAAATCCCATACATAGTTTTAAAGTATAGTATTTATTACTGTGTATCTACATAAACATGGGTCCCGAGGGTGCCCTGCTGTCGGTCTCTAAGCTTTGGGTAGGTCTTCTTGTACGTCTGGCATGTACCATAACCGCGGGAAATCTCCTCGTGCTGCCGGATGTTGATCCTCTGCAATCCGGGGATAAACAAGTCATACTAGGGAAGACTCCCCAGATACTACACCCCCCCCCCCCCTGAAGGACGGAGAAACGGGTCCAACCAATGGTCAAGGTGGGCGCGACACGCCCCCTCGGATAAACTATCCGAGGACGCTGGAAAGGGTTCCAGCAGGAAAGGTCAGCGTAAATGCCCCGGCGAAAACTGACTGGGACTAATCTATCCCAACCGGTGTGGGCCAGGGCGAGCCCTGGGTCGCACATCCATTACCGAAAAGGATCTCTAGATTCTCCCACCAGCTCTAAATACAGGTGGGGGGCCAAGGCAACCTGATGCCTCTTAACTGTCGGACTTGGGTCCTGAATGAGTCATGTCCCACAAGATCCGTCTCGAAGTCAAACTCAGCCCCTAGAGTCCAACCTGGGAACCCGAGAAGTTCTCGGGAGACATAGTTCCATGACACATCGCTAACAGGGCCGTGGTAACCATCCTGAACACCTTCACTGGGCGCACAATGAGTAAGGCCAACAGCTGAAGCTTCAACCACACTAATTTCCTCAGCAATGTTGGTCGGCTCAAGGGGGAAATCTCCCCCACTATCCAATATGGCCTCCTTGGAAGTTGACCAAGTTCCAGGGCAAGCTAAGTGGGCAACATTAACTCTTGCTTTAAATGTGCTGAGCTTAGTCCCTGCCTCAGTGTTGGGATCCACACTGTTCACATTCTCAACGACCAAGTCAGGTGCCAGCTCCCATGGTTCGGCCTCCAAGGCTGATCCGATCGCACTGCCTCCGGAGATGGACACTTCCTCATCTGAGGCATTGACATTGCTGGTCACCAACGTTCTCTCCCTAGCAGAAGTGTGCTGCACCGACAATACGTCCGAGGTCTGCTTGATCCGAGGGCCAACTACAAAGTCTTCCAACTCCTTATCCAAATGACAAGGACATAGGACGACTGAAGCAGCTGGGACCCGGATAGACTTCGTTACTGAAACCTGGGCCCCCTGTCCCCCTACTGGGCGTCTGAACGTCATAGGGACCTTCTCCTCTCCCAAGGTCATCGTGCCATGCTCCAAATCTATGTGAGCCTTCTGCTGATGGAGAAACTCCATACCTATCAGCATTTGGTCCTGCAGGGGGGGGGGGGGGGGCACATACAGGTCGACATTATGTTCCGTGTCTCCAAGGCGAACTGCCACAGGGCCAATGATGAAGCCCCTCATCCTGGCATTTCCCCCTGCCTGGACCAAGGTCACATGCTGCTTGATGGGAGGCTTGGGGTCGAGCTCCTCGTAGACCCGGATGGACAACACACTCACCTCCTCTCCAGTGTCTACCATTGCCTGTAGTCTTGCTCCCTGGACTACCATTTGGACCATGAATCCGGTGGTTGGGCGTATCTGCCCTATTGGCACAGGCGAGTCTTCGTGGGATTCTCCCGCATGCCGGAATGGCATATCCGCAGTCTCGTTCTCCGCTTGGCCACTGACCACCCCCAGCCCACATTCCTCCTTGGGCTGAACCTGCGCCCTAACTGGCTCCGGGCACTCGCTAGGCTCGGACGCGGAGTCCGCGCCTACCTGCTCCTCCTGAATGGGCGAGGGCTCCAGATCCGGCAAGTCCTCCGAATCCTCCACACCTCCCTGGTTCTCTGCCCCAAAACCGGGCAGTTCCGGCACCACGATATCCTCAGGGAGCCTGAATCCCGACAACATATCCCTGGGAGAGGGCTCGTATTTGTCCTCATCCCACCCTATGACCCAGTCCTCGGATTCCTCCTCATCGGGTGCCTCCCTGAACCGCACTTGGAGCGTGCCCTTCCTGGAGCGGGGCATGCAGGAGAGCGCCTGCCTGTGTCCTCCTATAAACCGACTTGTCCCCGTGCAAGCCTCGCACGGTCCTGGCCTAGCTGAGGAGCGCTCTGGAGTTAACATCCTCACTTCCCGCTGCGTAGGCCCTCCACTACTAAACTGTGGCTGACGGGTCTTGGCTCCCCGCCCCCTTGGTTCTGATGAACACGGTTGTGCGTCTGGACCATCCCTAGGCTTCACCTTGGTCCCCTGGCCCTGGTTCGCCTGTTTTCCCCCGCCATTCCGGGCATTCCCGCTTAAAATGTCCCATGGCCCCATATTTGAAGCAGACTGCTGGCTTTCGGTTGCCGTTTGATGGTGGCGATGAAGGTCTCCGAGAGAGGGTCCGCCCTCGGATTTCCTTCTCTAACTCCCCAAGTCGCTGACGCATCTCCTTGAGCTCCTTGTCAGGATTGGGAGCTTCAACCTGAGCAACCCGCCTCACATCCCTCATGGGCTTGGATGACTTCATCTGCCGTGAATGTTGATAGTACTGCATTCGGTCGACTGCTTCCTCAACTGTCTTGGGCTGGCCGTCCAGGGCATAGTCCTGCATCCCTGTCCTCAGCACCATAGCACAGCTGTGGGATGGCATAGACATGTACATCCGGCACAGACGGAAAAGTCTGGGTGGCCAGGGTAAGCACCCTGTCAGCCCAATGTTGCAATGACTCGCCCACATCCTGTGATGCTGACTGAAAGTTCAATTGATGCGTGAAACCTGGTGCAGATGACCCAAAACGTTTCTCAAACCGCACAATGATGTCAGCCAAAGAGAGACCGCGGTCCGTTTCCATCAACAGGGTGTAGTAGTCACTGGCTGTCCCCTCCAAGAAGAAGCAGAACTGGTCGTGTTATTCCATCTCGGTCCACTGTTGGCTGCGGGCCAGGCGAATGAACTTGTGCAGGAAGGACTTCCAGCTAGAATTTCCATCGTACCGCAAATCCTTCTACTGGGGTGCGTTTCTACTGAAGCCCATCGACTGCTCCCCCACACAAGAGTACTGGGGGACCTGGTACATGATGCGAGATGCTGGAGCTAGTCCCTGGGCAGAATGCCCAGAGAATGGTGTGTGTCGTTCTGGTTCACCTAACTGGGGTTGAATGTGCGCTACGCTACCCCCCAACCCACAAGCCGTGGTACCAGGGTAGGTGAAGGGCCCCTGCTGTTGATAGGAAGGAGTCATCATGGTAGGGTAGGGCATATGTGTGCTAGCGTAACCACTAGGCATGGGAGGTATCAAAGGCTGGGTGTGGGGGGCATTCCCCCCAACCCAAGGGTCTTGCACATAGGATGGGTAGGCATGAGAGACTGGGGACCCTGTAAGGAGATCATAGCTCTGGCTGGGCTGTGGGGATTGGTAATTCCCGTAGGTAATCCCTGGCTCCGAACATGGGGCAACTGGGGAATACGGTCCAGGAGTGGGGTGCTGCAAGCGTGAACCCAAGGCCATCCGGGGCAAACCCTGACTAAGCTGGCCTAGGGCCTGATCATCAACCCATGAATAAGGGGGTGGGGCTGACCTCCTTGACACTGGAGTGTAGGAATGCAGAGAAGGGGTATGATATTCCGGGAGACTCCCAGAGCTGGGTACATGACCACCCCCCTTGACTGGAGTAGGCCTCACCGGGACCTTAGGAATAACTGAGCCCCCATCAGGGGACAAGAAATCATCCTCCCACCTATCCCAATCGCTAAACCCTGGGGTATCATGTCCAGACCCTTTCTTGGGCGGATCTAATCCCATTAAATTCCCTGGGAAGTCACACCTACGTTGCATATCCCAATCTAAGCTATATCCTTCATCAGAGCCAAACTGCGTGCCAGGAAATCGGTCACCTTCCCTGGAGCCAAACTGCGTGCCACTAAACCTGCCACCCTCTCTAGAGCCAATCTGCGTGCCACTAAGCCTGTCATCCTCTTTAGAGCCAATCTGCGTGTCACTAAGCCTGTCACCCTCTCTAGAGCCAAATTGTGTGCCACTAAGCCTGTCACCCTCCCTAGAGCCAATTTGCGTGCCACTAAACCTATCGCCCTCTCTAGAGCCAATCTGCGTGCCACTAAGCCTGTCGAGTCATCCTCTCTAGAGCCAATCTGCGTGCCACTAAGCCTGTCACCCTCTCTAGAGCCAAACTGCGTGCCACTTAGCCTGTCACCCTCTCTAGAGCCAAACTGCGTGCCACTAAGCCTGTCACCCTCTCTAGAGCCAAACTGCGTGCCACTAAGCTTGTCACCCTCTCTAGAGCCAATCTGCGTGCCACCAAGCCTGTCATCCTCTCTAGAGCCAATCTGCGTGTCACTAAGCCTGTCACCCTCTCTAGAGCCAAATTGTGTGCCACTAAGCCTGTCACCCTCCCTAGAGCCAATTTGCGTGCCACTAAACCTATCGCCCTCTCTAGAGCCAATCTGCGTGCCACTAAGCCTGTCGAGTCATCCTCTCTAGAGCCAATCTGCGTGCCACTAAGCCTGTCACCCTCTCTAGAGCCAAACTGCGTGCCACTTAGCCTGTCACCCTCTCTAGAGCCAAACTGCGTGCCACTAAGCCTGTCACCCTCTCTAGAGCCAAACTGCGTGCCACTAAGCTTGTCACCCTCTCTAGAGCCAATCTGCGTGCCACCAAGCCTGTCATCCTCTCTAGAGCCAATCTGCGTGCCACTAAGCCTGTCACCCTCTCTAGAGCCAAACTGCGTGCTACTAAGCTTGTCACCCTCTCTAGAGCCAATCTGCGTGCCACAAAGCCTGTCATCCTCTCTAGAGCCAATCTGCGTGCCACCAAGCCTGTCACCCTCTCTAGAGCCAAACTGCGTGCCAGCTAGAAACCTCGAGCTCACTTCCCCACCTGTGGCATCCCTTAACCTACCTCCCCCCTCCCCCTCCCTTAAACAGGAAGCCAAGGACGGCGTGAAATAACGTTCGCCACCGCCTGAGGATACCTGGGAGTACGCGGGTACATTCCGCGTGACCACAGGTGTGTCCGGGTGAGGGCGCAAGCCCAACCCACGTAACGCCTCATCTATAGACATATCCATCTCACAAGTAAATAATCCACAAAAAATGTATCAAAAATGCAGTAATTAATAAAAATCCCTGTTAATCTTTAAAATCGAAATTTATTCCCGAGTAGAAAAAAGAAAAATCCCAAATCTGACACTACCCGCCAATATGGCGACATAACAACGTGACTGGGGAAAGCACAAAAAAAAAGGCAATAACCCACCCAGGTAAGTCCGCGGCCTCGAGTTGGGCGCCAATGAAGTATCTATAGTCTTTATTACTGTGTATCTACATAAACATGAGTCCCGAGGACTTAACTGCTCTGCCTGCTGTCGGTCTCTAAGCTTCGGGTAGGTCTTCTTGTACGTCTGGCATGTACCATAACCGCGGGAAATCTCCTCGTGCTGCCGGATGTTGATCCTCTGCAATCCGGGGATAAACAAGTCGTACTGGGGAAGACTCCCCAGATACTACAGTTTGTACGGGCCATCACTTTTTTGACATAGACGTTTGATATTTTAAGGTAAAATGATATCATTCTTAGGGCAATTTTTTTATTGTCTGGACCACGACTTTTCTGTCTTTTGACATAGGCCTTGATATTTGATATAATATGTTGGTACATTCCATGATATTTGGTATGTTTGGTTGAAGCACATCATATAGGTGACTGTTATGTCTTCCAACAGTCTGTTGGAATTCCCATGGACACCAATTGTGCTCCTTTGTTAGCTGACCTGTTTTTATATTCATATATAAAGCAGAATTTATTCAAAAACTTCTACGTGAGAAGAAAAAATTCTCTTGCTGTGGCCTTCAATTCGACATTTAGATATATCGACGACGTTTTATCTATTAACAATAACTTTCATTCATATGTGGTAGTTTGGGTTTTATTTTTACTTTTATTTCTGGATTTCGGTCTCGATGTAAATTATTCACCCATTGTATTTGACCACGCCCACTTTGTTTTTTAGCCAATAACTTTAATGACAATTTCTATTGTTTAAGCTATATAAAGCAATGCAGCTTACTATTCGTGGAAACGAGACAGCTGGCCTTGCTAGCTACACTTCTCCTTCCATTCTTCCTATTTTGGAATTACGTTTTGTTCGTCTACTTTGCTCCTTTTTAACTTACTAAATTATTATTACCTTTGGGTTGGGATAATTTCTTGATAGATTCTAGGCTAAGTTTTAGGATTTAGGAGTGTGTATTTGTCACATTAATACTGGTAATAAATTCGTAAAGTGTTATTTATCTTATTTTCATTTCCATTTGAATTTATTTTGAAGTTTCTAATCATAGTGTAGTTGGGTCGTTTCGAAGTCGCCACTATCAAATCAAATAAAACAAAACACAACGCGAAGTACAGACTATACGAACGCCAGACCTGCTACACATATGTCGATTCGATATATCCCTGTGAGTTCGAAATAAGACACCACAGAGTCGTCCACTTCTGCTTCATACTTACATATTTTATTGAAAGTAGACATTAACGGCAAACTGACAACTCAACTGTATGACAAACAGGATGATTTCAGCTTCTCCATCGTCAACTTCCTGGGCATATTTATGTAGCAATATTCCATTGTCACCTGTGTTTAGATCTCTCAACTGATTCGATTTGCAAGAGCTTGTTCTGTGTATGACCATTTTTGAAATCGAGGCAAGCTACTCACAAACAAATTGAAGGTACAAGGGCGTCAACACTCTGGATTAAAGTCAGCATTTCGCAAATTCTATGGTTGTTATAACGATCTAGTTTGTCAACACAACCTATCATTGGGTCAAATGCTGTCTGACGTGTTTCATACCGATTGTTAAACCGTTCTTGGCACACTGATTTTGACTACGGATAACTCCGTTTACCTGATCGGGATATAGGGCTCACGGCAGGTGTGACCGGTCAACAGGGGATGCTTACCCCTTCAAGGCACCTGATCCCACCTCTGGTGTGTCCAGGGGTCCGTGTTTGCTCAACTCTCTATTTTGTATTGCTTATAGGAGTTATGAGATTGATCACTGTTCGTTATCTTCACCTTTCATGTATCGTAGCTCTTAGTGTTATACTTTAAAGATGATCCCTCAAATGTTTTTTTAACCCATGGAAAATGAAAGGGGAGACATTAGTTAAAAATAATGTGCTAAAACAATTCTTCCTAGTTATCCTGGTATTTTACTTTTCATCAGTTTTCTACAAAACTCTTTGTAATATTACTTTTCCAAGTCATGAAGAATAAAAAAAAAGAAAAGAATATATGAGATATTTCATCAATAATGGGGCGGTCCTTCGGATGAAACCGTAAAAACTGAGGCCCCGTGTCACAGCAGATGTGGCACGATAAAGATCCCTCCATGCTCGAAGGTCGTAAGCGCCGAGAATAGGCCTAAATTTTGCAGCCCTTCACCGACAATGGTGACGTCTTTATGTGAGTGAAATATTCTCGAGCGGGACATCATGGACATTAAACAGATATACAATCAACATATTAAAAATAGTACCAAGTGAGCATTTATGTTCACCAGGTTCCAATTATCTGATAGAAAGGAGCAAATTTTCAATTGAATACCATACCTGACATATATTTGTAAAGGTTGTCATATATACAGTATATATTTTAAAGTAAAGTAGTGTAAAAGTGGTTATTTTCGCTGGGGGTTAAGTACGTGTTTTACCACGTCCAACATTATGCGTGGGGAAAAATACACGGTACTAGCTAACGGAATATAATATAGATTATAATATCAAATATTCATAAGTATATGCGTGATGAAGTTTAAGCGTGTATTATGTGACCGCGTAATTAGTGTAATCTTCCTCCACTCGTAAATAACCACTTTTACAGAATACTATAACCCCAAAGACTTGAAAATATTACACTTAAAATCTGAAACTGTAAATTTTGAAATAAAGTGTGTGAAATGCTTAAAATTACTACTAAGAAGAAAATTAAATACCTTTCTTGGATTTCATCAAGCAAATAATCTGTATTCTTAGCCAACTTTTCTTGTTTACAAAATAATGCAAAGTACTTATAATGCTATATTGTCCTGGAAAGCTGAAAGTGTCTACTTTTCTTGATGTTATTCTTGAAACTGTATCATTTAAAACAAACAAGATATCTGCTTCCATATGTGATCAATCTCATAACTCCTATAAGCAATACAAAATATAGAGAGCTGGGCAAACACGGACCCTTAGATGTACCATAGGTGAGATCAGGTGCCTAGGAGGAGTAAGCATCCTCTGTCCACTGGTTACACCCGCCATGAGCCATATATCTTGATCAGGTAAACGGATGTGGTTTGATGCGGCCACGGCACAAGCAAGGTTCGAACTCACGACATCCCGATCACCAAGCGAAGGTATGGAGCGCCATATCAACATATACTCAAATAATTGAAAATATCTGTAATTATTTGAAGACAACCTATCTTTGGGTCAAATGCTGTTTGACGTGTTCTCGACACACTGATTTTGACTACTGACTACTCCATTTACCTGATCGACAGAGGATGCATACTCTTCCTAAGCACTGGTATATCCAGCGGTCCGTGTTTGCCCAACTCCTTATTTTATATTCCTTATAGGAGTAATGAGATTGATCACTGTTTGTTATCTTCACCTTTCATGCTACACACTAATTTCCCAATTCCATTTTGCGCTTTGATCAGTAAACCCGTTTAATCAAAGTGCAAAATGGCAATGAGAATTGAAAAGAAGATACAAGAGACAGAATCCACGAATTGACAGGAAACATTTCTCATCAGTGTCATTGTGTTTGTTTTGGGGAGTAGATCAAAGGAAGTGTGGATTCAATCGACAGTAAACTGACGGATTGCAGTTAAATCAAAATATTGTGAATACAGAACAACCAACGTACTTCCGGAGAGAGTAACTTCCCTTTTATGAAACCTCAGCGTCGAGACTATAGTTCTTTAGTGCAAAAGGACAACAATTTGAATGTACATGTAGTAGATGCCTTAATTTTATTTTCTAATACTTGGAAACTAACTTTAAAAAAAAATCTTATTTACATTGAACTAAAATCATGAAATTGTATTTGTTAGCCAAAAGAGATTAGTGCAAGTGTTTTCAATAACCAGGTTAACACCACAAGCAAAATTATCATTTATTTACAGAAAGACACATGAAAAAGTTGGTTTCAATGTGTCGAACATAAGTTTTGGTGAAATTCCTTTATTTTCTCATAATAAAGTCATTAATTGTATAATTCTCTATGCTAAGCAATATATTTTCATTTGTTTATTGCAAAATAAAATGCCAAATCTGGGTGGATTATTATGTCATTTAAAGATAAAATATAAAGTGGAAAAATATGCTGCAAGTCAAAATTTTAGATTGAATAGTTTTGAAAAACAGTGGTCATTGTTTCAAAGTATTTTTGATGTGTAGCTGTTATTACACGTATTTTACTCATTACTCTGTTTTCCCGCCTCTCATCATATATATTGTATAGACTTCGTTATAAACAACGCAAGTAACCACTCAACTTAATCAGTTCTTTTTATGTGTACAATGTATGCGCTCTTTGAAAGTGTTCAGGTGTAGAGAGTCAGAGTGGTGTGTGTGTGTTTCAAAAACAAATGCTATATGTATTTATATTGACTTCAATGTTTGTTTGTATGAAAGAAGAATAAAGAAATTAATTCTAATGTTTGGGTTTTACATCCCCGGAAGAATTTTTCACTCACATCGATAGCTATAGATGGCGTACCATGAATTTAGACTTAGATATAGGGTCTTAGTAAAAGAAAACAGATGAATCGTTTTCTATTTAGCGTTCATTGACAATTTGTCCACAAAATATGAAATATATTAGTACATATACATTATGTAGAATCGTTAACATACATTAAGCTCCAATATAGCACTGCGGGAGACAAATGCGTGATGTACTTTCGTTTCACGGCACGACAATTGTCCTTTTTGTGGGTCACGGTGAATAAACCCTGTGGGGAACGGATTTTTAAGGTACACAAAGGATTACTTTTACATATGTAGATTAATAACTGTGTCAGATATCCGAGGCGGTGGGTGGGCGAAATACGGGAAATTGAAAGGAAAATGATATTCGAAGCTACGGAGAGGTCCGACATCATATCCATTCTTGCTAGAATATAGTAATTTTACAATATATTTTTTAAATGGAACAATCTCCCTTGCTTACATGTATATCGAAATGTTGAATGTTTTGACACACTTGTGTTGCTACAAATAATCATATTACATGTACAACTTGTTTATAAATTATGCATGCCAATTGTTCACATTCTTTTTGAGTACTTCCTGTTCTAACGTTTTCACTTCAAACACTCCTTTGCAATTAGAGTGGCATGTTTTATCCTTGGCCATCGTTAGATGTAGACCATCATGTAAGTTTTCTAAACGTTTCTGAATTAGTTTTGAACATTATACATTCTTTTATAACCATGACATTTCCTAGTAACTTTCCAATTGATACATTTTTTCATTTTGCCCATATGCAAAACCATGTGAGTAATTTTCTTTCCTATTTTTTGTAGCCTTCTACAATTCATACGTTAGCATACATGTACCTGTGTAGACACTATAACACTGTTTAGAAATCTTGGGTGTTCACAACCCCATACGCGGTTTTCTGCTAATGACAAGCCTTTCTTTACAGTCTTATGAAATGCGCGCGCATTCAACTCACTCTTGATATTGACAAACACCGTGTTCACAAACACGACTTGGGGAGTCAAGTTTTATGTAAATACCAAGTGTATCTTACGTAAAAATATATTCAATCCACTTATTTATAGAATGTGTCTATTTCTATAACTAAAACTTTCGCTCGATCAAAAATCCTTAAAGACCCTTTGTCCAGGAATTCTATGTGCCAATTTTTAAATGACCTAAGGCAATTCCACCCTTCCAGAATCATAGGTTCAATCTTATATTTGATTGTTGATTCATCAAATAATATATCTTGGTAACAAATAAAAATGATAAAATAAGTATGTTGCGGTATTAGTATAATTTTTATCAATTAGCACAATATACCTGTTATCAACGTCAGAAAATTGCAATTTTCCTTAAACAGCATCATCAAAATTTCACAAAAACTGTTTGTAACGATGTGATAGTATTCATAACAATTTCATGAAACTTTCTTTAAAAAGTATACAAAATATTTGTGAAAAATAAAGGAAATCTATCGCATAATGGACTTGATAAATAATTTAATGAAAAGAGAGTTATTGCCCATGAATTCAATATTTTGAAACATATAATTGATTATCCATATAAAACTTAGACTTTTGAAATATTTTATGGTTAACAAGATTTTTCACAATGACTATTGAAACAAATTCAAACAAAAACTTATGTTCCTGTCATGTATAAATCTTATTAAATCATTGACTTTGCGAAATCTTATGACGTCATAGGAGAGTGGAACTACGTTAACAGACAACGAAATGATTTCAATGCTCGTATAAACTAATTTGAACATTCAACTCATAATTTTTTTCTTACGTTTTGCTGAAATCGACCCAGTGTTTTTTGAGAAGTCTTAAAATGTGAAAAGCTTACGAGGAGTATCACTGCAGTCTCGTTTCGCAAATTCTATGGTCGTTATAACAATATCACCACAGTCTCATTTAAAGCCAGCATTTCACAAATTCTATGGTTGTTATAACAATATAATTTACTAATATGACCTGTCATTAGGTCGGCTCCTGTCAGACACGTATCATACCAATTGTTAACCCGTTCTTTACACACTGATTTTAACCACGGATTACTCCGTTTACCTGATCGAGGGATCACGGTGGGTGTGTGAACAGAGGCTTACTCCTGCAAGACACCTGATCCTGCCTCTGGTATGTCCAGGGGTCCGTCTTTCCATTCTCTATGCGAGATGTATGAGATAGATCACTGTTCGTTATCTTCACCTTTTCATTCTATTGGTCAGATGTCAGCTACTAAGCAGAACTGACGAGAAAATGTTTATTTTATCTATTTTATTTATATTTTATCACCCCATTTATTTCCATAGACGTTGTCTACACATTAACCAAAAGTGGTACTGACACCTTTGCCAGCATTAGATACAGATGTTCTCCTTTAGGTTTGTTGTGGATTAATTTATCCCGATGATCTGTTCACTTTATACGGTCGTCGTTTTTATCGCCTGTTTGGGGGATATTTTGTTTGCCTGATAAAGCCCTGCCCGGGATTGACCCCCCAAAACCCTATCAGTAGGGTAATTCCTTTTGGACAATATGCTAGCAATGCCTGAGGCAACACTATTCACAGTATTATCACGTGGACTAAAACTGATTTCACGTGAATCGAACCCGTCGTTATTGTCATCATCAATTCGCCGCATTGAGTCCAATGTTCCAAAGTTTACTCTATTACTTGGGCTAATGCTACGTCTAAGAAGGCTATCATCAGTATTGCCAGCTCGCCTTCTTTGGGTATTGCTTCTTAAGTTAGTCATGTCTTCACGCAGCCTGCTAGGTGTCCACGTTACATCGTCATCATTATACATTGATAACAAATCACTTCTGACCACACCACTGTTCCTTTGTAAGTCTGGTCTCGAAAACTCGTCACCTGCCACTTCCGAGGTTAAGAGCCTCTGAATTGGACTGGTGTCTCTTCTCAACACAGGATTCCAATCATCATCATCGTCTGTCCATATTGCAGGCAATGACCCCTGAACTGGATTTGCATCTCTTAGAGCTGAATTTGTGTTTCCTCGCAACCCAGATACCCAAATATCGTCATCGTCTGTCCCTACCGCAGACAATGCATTGGAATCTCTTTGAACAGAAATTGTACCTTTTTGCAACACAGAGGACCAATCATCGTCATCATCAGTCCTTAATCTGGTCAAGAGCCTCTGAACTGGATTTGCATGACTTTGAACAGGAAATGCACTTCTTCGCAACACAGAATTCCAATCATCGTCATCGTCTGTCCATTCTGTTATCAGGGGCCTCTGAACTGGATTTGAATCTGTTAGAGCTGGATTTGTGTTTCGTCGCAACACAGAATCCCAATCATCATCATCGCCTGTCCATACCGCGGACAAGGGCCTCTGAACTGGATTTGAATCTGTTAGAGCTGGATTTCTGTTTCTTCGCAACACAGAATCCCAATCATCGTCATCGTCTGTCCATACCGTGGACAAGGGCCTCTGAAGTTCACTTCTATCTCTTTGAGCAGAAATTGTACCTCTTCGCAACGAGGACAAATCATCGTCATCGTGCGTCCTTAATCTGGTCAAGGGCCTCTGAACTGGATTTTCATTTCTTTGAGCTGGGTTTGTAATTCTTCGCAAGACAGATTTCCAATCATCGTCTTCTTCTGTCCATAATCTAGCCAAGGGCCGCTGCACTGCACTTCTATCTCCTTGAACAGAAATTGTACTTCTTCGCAACACAGAGGACCAATCATCGTCATCGTCTGTTCTTAATCTGGTCAAGGGCCTCTGAAATGCACTTCTATCTCTTTGAGCAGAAATTGTACTTCTTCGTAACACGGAGGGCCAATCATCGTCATCGTCTGTTCTTAATCTGGTCAAGGGCCTCTGAAATGCACTTCTATCTCTTTGAGCAGAAATTGTACTTCTTCGCAACACGGAAGGCCAATCATCGTCATCGTCTGTTCTTATTCTGGTCAAGGGCCTCTGAAATGTACTTCTATCTCTTTGAGCAGAAATTGTACTTCTTCGCAACACGGAGGGCCAATCATCGTCTGTTCTTAATCTGGTCAAGGGCCTCTGGAATGCACTTCTATCTCTTTGAGCAGAAATTGTACTTCTTCGCAATACGGAGGGCCAATCATCGTCATCGTCTGTTCTTAATCTGGTCAAGGGCCTCTGAAATGCACTTCTATCTCTTTGAGCAGAAATTGTACTTCTTCGCAACACGGAGGACCAATCATCGTCATCGTCAGTTCTTAATCTGGTCAAGGGCCTTTGAACTGGATTTGTATTTCTTCGCAATACGGAATTCCAATCATCGTCATAGCGTGACCATATTGTGGTCAAAGGCTCCCGAACTGGACTCAAAACTAGACGTCTTTGAACTGGATTTCTCCCTCTCCTTATCACAGAATTCCAATCATCATCGTCACTGAACGACAGCCTCCTTCTGAGACCTATGTTAGCTGACCCGCGCAATGCTCTATTTGAAAATGCGCTTCCTCTGTGAGATGAACCGGGATTTACCCAGTTGATGTCACCACCTGTGCGCCACATATAGTTTCTTGCACCAACACCAACCATGCGTCTTCGATTCCACTGGGAAATAGGATCGTCATCATCCCGGTAGATGGACAATATACTAAAAATAGAATGTACAACATGTATTACAACTTTACAAGCATATATGCATGTACAGCACACTGCCCAATTATATGAGAATTATCAATGCTTTTACCATATGCATTCATAACCCTCCACTCAAATTTCGATGCATGTTACTAATCCGGAACCAAATATCTTTTTACTGTATCTTTTACGTTACATTCAAAGTTCTCGCTACTATGCATAGGATATTGTCCGCTCCATATCTTGAGAACCCTTTCCTTGAAAGATGTAAAACTTGGTACATCGTTAGGAGTAAATGAACCCTATTGATTTTGTGTTCACATGGTCAAAGGTCAAACTGGACATAGTAATATATTGTATTCTCTATATTTTGAGAATCATTTCCTTGATTGACACCAAACTTAGTACATTGGTACACCTTAAAGAGTAAATCGCCTCTTTTGATTTTGTGGTCACAGAGTCAAAGGGCAATCCACTCTGGACATAGGAAAATATTGTCCGCTCAATATCTTGAATTGTTTTGGCACGACTATCAATCAAATGATACATGAGTATAACTTTTTTCAATCGGGGGTGGTGGGGGGTGGGTGGGGGGTTAGTAGCGTAGATGTTTCTGAAACATTTCTTGCTTATATTTTGATGAAGACAATCAGAATTTATCTTGATTGGTACAATTTTGTACCCTCAAGAGGGGTTTACTTGTATTCTAACAGCCAGGGTTCACTATCAAACCAACTCTGTATCACTATCAATGCTGCGTTACTTACCGTCTAAGTATGTGAATTCCATAAATTAACTATCACTAACTTTTCTGTTCGAAAGATGACTTCCATAACGCAATATTTTATCTTCCGAAATTGAAGAGTTTCTATAGTTTGTTTACATAATTTTAAATTAGC